>NW_007726972.1:320380-346599 GCF_000696425.1 Galeopterus variegatus
TATACATCTATGAAACAGTTCCTAATTTATGTCATCAAAATGTCTTTACAAATGTCCGTTTCTAATCTTTTACATATTCAGAAATTTCCAAATATTCTATGTAAACATTTGAAAAACAGAATTTTCTAGCTTAACTAATATATTTATATTCTGATTTTTCTGTTTTTGTACTTTTTTTTAAAGAAAAGAACTACTTAAGCACACAGAAAAATGAAAGAAAAAACAAAATAAAACAGACAGCATAATGTAGTGATTAAGAATGTGGCCTCAGCAGCCAAAGTGCACGGGTTCCAACCCAGTTCAACCTTTATTTACTGTACAATATGGAGTAGCTTACTTAAAATCTCCGCTGCAGTTTGTATTCTATAAAACGTAAAGAATAAGGTATTTTCTTATAGGTTGTTATAATAGATGTCAAAGACTTAATGGTGTTAGTGTTAACTTCAATAAATTGGAGCCATTTTACTACATAACATTCAGTTTTGTCAAATCTTTAATTTGGCCATATTTGTTTTAGATCCCTGTAACATTTTTAAGAATCAAAAAGTAAGGGATACAGTTTAAAGTCCTCAAATTTGTTCCCCTTTTTCGTTTCCAAGAAGTAACAAATGAGTTTAGCTTTTATCATTCCCATGATTGTTATAATTTTTACATATTTGTGAAACTATAATTAATGCATGATATTGTTTTATATGCTAAATTTGGAAATCCATGCTTATTTCCCAGGTTTAATTAATGAGGAAGCAATTTTTTAAAGTGTTGTTTAAATCACCTTTTATAAAAAAGAATTATGCAATCATATCTTCTACTGAGCAAAAGTTCAGCCTTTTCTAACTTGTATCGAATAAAAGTTCAAATAAATAAGTAGCCCTATATTATTTCTCAGAATATATTTCTTTCATTATTTAAATATGTACCACAGTTATAAAGTAATTAAACTCTAAATACCAAGGTGGAAGATAATATTTTAGTGACTTAAAACCATCAAGCATTTGTTTGCAAATATTTCTTGGACTAATACAATCAATTCCCATAAAGCTGAAAGAGGGGGTTGGTTTTGGAGTTGTACATGAGGAACTGATGAGAAATTGATTGTTGTTATCTGGGAAAAAAAAGATTAATAATACTATAATTTTGTTAACTAATAGCAGAGATAGAGAAAGAGACAGAGAGAAATTAGAAATAGCTCCAACTAGACTGCCCAGAGACATGTCTTAGCAAAATGAGCTTTTGTTACTAGAGGTGTTCAAGAATGCAAGAGATAGATATCATGGGAATAAGAAAAACAGTGCCTGAATGGTGCATCAGTTTGACTTGATGGACCCCTAGGGCTTTCTTGTTCTTTTATGAGAATGTGCTTCTGTGTTCATTCATCAAAGGCAGTGCTATAGTGTTTCATCATAACAGAAGCATCATATTTTCAAATGGAGCTATCATGGAATCTGTTATAAATGATCTCTTCATAAGACACATATGATTTGATGTTTCTGCTTCCAAGGTGATATTATATTTGAGATTCATTTATTCCTTTGGCCACAATCATATAATATACTGGATTTTACATGCCAGAAAATAGTTACATGCTTAGGTCTTATGAATCAAAACAATGAGACCTTCCAGCTAACAAATATTTAGTTTTTTTTGTTTGTTTTTTTTTTCCTTTTTGTCTTTTTTACTGACCGGTAACGGGATCGCAACCCTTGGTGTTGCACCCGTACCGGGGACCGTCAACGGAATAGTCTTTTTTACTGACCGGTAACGGGATCGCAACCCTTGGTGTCGCACCCGTACCGGGGACCGTCAACGGAATAGCAACCCTCGGTGTTGTGCCCGCACCATGCTCAGCCAGTGAGCGGGAACCGGTCTCCACATGGGATCCAAACCCTCGGCGGGAGTGCCGCCGCACTCTCAATCAGCGCACTCTCTAGTGTGCCACCGGGCCGGCCCAATATTTAGTTTTTAAATTAATTCCATCATATTAAATTCTTGTTTATAATTATTTTAACATTAGGTAGTAATTTTGCCTCCTTCTGTCTCTTCATTTTTATCCTTCTCTCTCACTTCTCTATTGTTTTTTGAAAACTATTTTGGACAAAGACCTGAACTAGGAAATAGTGGTTGAAAAAAAAGTCAGTCATATGAACCATGTCTTCAAGTATATTTTAGTCTGAGGATGGAGGGTTCAAAAAAAGAACCATATATACAGTTAAAGATGTTAAGAATCTTACCAGAGAATGATTAAACAAGTGCAAGACTACTTTAAAAAGTTCATGGAAAGTTTCATATTATCTTTTTATTCTATTTTTCCTTGAACTTTTGAAGTACCCTCCTTTTGCAATACTGAGAAGGGATGGAACATATGCAGGCACAACTAAAGGATTAAGGAAAAAAATAAAATTAAAATAGTTCAGAAGTTCAGTAGACAAAGGGGAACATGAAGAATTCAAACAGCTGACATACATTTTAGATAAAGTTTAGAAAAATCTAATGTGAAAATGGTTGAAGTTTTCTTGGTGTCTTCGAAATTTAGAAAATTGTGTGGATGTGTCTGGATATGAAATGTCTCAAGAGATCTGAGTCTTCTGTTTTTCAGTTTGTTGTTAATTTTTAGTTTTATTGCATTGTGGTCAAAACACAGTCTTTGCTTTTGGCCTTTCACCTGTTTTGACATGCTCCGTAGTTTTATTTAAGACTCAACGAAATTTCTAAATATGTCTCAGTTAATCTGCCTCTTGCACCCTTGTTCTAATTAATTGCCACTGTCATATCCTCCTCTACTTCAGTTCAGTCAAGCTGTAGTTATAGATTCAATTCCAAAATGCACATTACTCCTCTACTAAAAATCATTTAATAACTGCCTATTGCATAATTGCCTACAAGTTTAAATTCAAGGTCTTTTACCAAGAATTCAAGTTCCTTTATGATCCGACTCACGCCTTTCTTTCCAGCCTTATTTCTAATCCTTCTCAGAAATTTTTCCCTTTGTAATGATTATGAAGAAATAATTTCTTTTAATATCATGACTTTTTGTTGTATTTGCCATTGTCTCTGCCCAGAATGTTTTTCCCTTCTTAATCCGTTTTATATCTTCTATTCTTCCTTGATAACACTCTACAAAAATCTAGAAAGAATTTTTTTTTCTGACTTCTGTAGGCACGATTAGTTAACAGTCCTCTATAGTTTTTTTCACATATGCCTCTTAGGACTTACTTTTTGAAATGCAAATATTTGAGCACAAGTGTATCTGTTCCACTAGACTATAAATTCTTTGAGTCATTACTCTCCCTACTCCAGGTTAGTAAAAGTCATATACCAAACGTGAATTTTTGTTGAGTGTTTTGAGCACAAGTGTATCTGTTCCACTAGACTATAAATTCTTTGAGTCATTACTCTCCCTACACCAGGTTAGTAAAAGTCATATACCAAACGTGAATTTTTGTTGAGTGTATAAATGAGTAAATTATTCATTCAACAGGATAGTAACAGATATATAATAAATATATATATCTGTTGAGCAGATGAATGAATAAATATATTCATGGTACATTAAAGTTTTTTTGCAAACACAAAAATAAGAAACATTTGTATTTTATAATTAGTATATGTCTGCCTATTTATGCTTTTATCTTAAATCCTCATTTAATTATAGATGATTTCTTATATTTGGCACAGTTGACATGATCATGAAAATATGTTAACTTTTTTTGCTATGATTAATTTAAATGTAGACAACTGCAATGCTTCATTCTATAATTTTGTATCTTTAGCCTGCTTAAATATCATAGAAATAGCAATTTTATTACAGGAAGGATTATAAAAGATGTCAATAGTAGACACCTGAAAAGAGTTAATTCCAGAGAAATCCTAAAAATTGATTAGTTTCTTTTCTGCCAGATAAAAATCACAATGACTGGGTCAGAAGAGGGCAGCAAAGTGCAGCCCAGGCCAGAAATCTGGACTTCACAAAATGGCCTTAGATGGGATGAAGGGTGTGAGTGTCCATCAACAGACGAATGGATAAGAAAACTGTGGTATAAGTATCTAATGGAACACTACTCAGCTATTATAAAAAGGATATTCTATCATTTGCTGCAACTGGATGGAACTGGGAACCATCATGTTAAGTGAAGTAAGTCAGGCACAAGAAGACAGATACCACATGGTGTCACTCATGTGGCATCTAAAAAAAAGGGGGGGTTCTCATAGGAGTAGAGAGTAGAATAATGGTTGTCATAGGTAGGGGGCAGAGAGGGGGGAGGAGGAAAATAGTGGACTAACAGGTACAAAACCATGCTATCTATTTAAGTGAATCATTATGCAGTCTATGCATGTATTGAAACAACATACTGTACCCCACAAATATGTACAAGTAAATGTTAAAATATTTCAAATTAAAAAGAAAGAAAGAACTCGGGGTTGGGGGGGCAGCATTTAGCAATGGAGAAATGTAAGAGAACCAAGAAACCAGTCCACTGTCTTTGTACCAAGAGCAGTGACAAGTATAATAGGTAAAATAAAAAGAATATAAAAGCAGTATTGATTTTACTCTCTATCACATTTTAATCTTTGAAACAACTCTCTATTATATAGATAACTCAATATTGCCTGAGGAAAACAGTACCCCAAGAGGCAAAACTACTAGGAAAACATACAGCCAAGACTTCTCTCAGATAACACAGCCAGGATGAACATGAGGAAATCAGGCTGATGAGAAGTAAAGCCCATTAGGGTTTCAGCCCAGGAAACAAAGGCCAAGAGCAGGGCCCAAGAATAAGAGTGAAAGGAAAGTGGTAGGAGGCCAGATGTAGGGGATAGAATGGGAGTCTGGATACACACCTTCAGAAGGGATGGTGGGGATTCATTCTGAAGTCTTGGGTCGTATTCCTCCTGGTTAAAGATGATTTGTCATGCCCTGAGTCAGCGAGAGACCTGGCTCAAAGAGACTTTTCTTGTTGGACATCAAATCTTTTGACGTCTCTTCATGGCCCAATGTAGTTTGTATGGCATTTAAAGTTGAGAATGATGTACTCATAACTATGCTATCTTTACTTCCACTGCCTTCTTCCTACGTGATGAGCTTACAACACACACACACACACACACACAATATGTATATATATAAAAATATATATATAATTTAAAACATTTTATTAAATCTTTGGTTGACATGCCTTCTGCTGCTTTCCTTCCCATCCTCTACCAAGTTTGAACTGCTCAAGGGTAGGTATAGAATAGTATAATAGGCTCTTAAGCAATTTTTGTTGAACGAATGCATTGTTAGTACTAATCCCAATGAAGGTAAAACATTTTTAGCACTGTCATAGAGCATGAAATTTTGCAATCGGATTGTAGTTCACTGTCTACTGATAAGTAAAGTGGTCATTACAGGTAAAATTAACACAATTCTTTTCCTGTTGTAATGACAGAAGTTTCTCTGAATTGGGGCCTTATTCTTAAAAGAAGTAGGTGTTGAGAGGCTCCATCTACCCTACAAGCCTGCCAGAAAATTGCCAATGTATGTTTACAGGTTTATAAAACTTTCTGCCATTGCAGTCACATTTGCAAGAGGCCACAACCAGAAGGCCACAATAAAAAATACACATTACAAGCACTCTTCCACCTGTCTTTCCTCCTGCCCTTCTTTATTTTTTTGAAAAAGCCCTACAGACCGAAAAGTTCTCTTCATCTCCTTTTCGCTTATAAACACATTTTTCCCCTGTCCCACACACAATCAAAATGCCTCATATTTACTCTCTTATGTGAGTCATTTACAGTGCTTTCTAATTATTGCTATTTTGGCTTACAGTTTTCAAAATGCAATGTCAAATTTTAATCAACGTACACTGTCCCCAGTAAAGCCGCAAGTCTAAAACTTGTTGGTACAAAGATAGAAAATTAATATTGCTCAATTAGGGAAATTAATTACTGAAGACAAGCTTTATACAATCTGTTGTTCATTTTGACTGGTCTAACAGCAGAGTCAATATATCAATATTTTGGCGAAAGTCTTGTTTGAGAAATATTATTTTAACCACTTAAGTATCAAGAACAAGTGTTCTAATGCAATTGTCTAATTTCACATTTATGGTTTAATTGCATATTATAATATATTATGGATTCCTCAGTTTCTCTAGGAAACTTGTTTTGTTTTGTTTTTAGCTGTTGTAACATAAAGGTCTAAGGTCACTAAAAAGTAATTATTGTAGTTTATAGAAAAATTTGTTTTAATATTTTTTTAACCAACTCTGTAAATGATTTTAGTAATTATCTGAAAAATGCCCATGCAATTTAAGATTTTCAAATGGCAAAACCTAAATGTGCACACTGTTTCTGAAAAGAATTATCAGTTTTAACAACAGTACATTTATTAATGCATATTTAATCATGAAATGTTCAAGCATAATATTCCTACAATTTAGTTGGCAAATTAAGGTTATAAATATATATTCTGTATATACTGTTTATGATTTCCACTTTTATATAAACATTGGAGAAAAAGTTTCTAATTGGAATGAAAATATTTTATACTTGATTTCTAAGTTTTTTATAGAGCATCAGATAATAAAGTCATATTTTCTATTAGTTTCAGAAATATACTTTTAACATGGTAAAATAATTTTAAATGAAAGTAAAACATTAACCTGAGGGAAAAAATATTCTCCTTAAGTTTCTTTCCCTTAATAAGATTCATAGTAATTTTTAATTTTTTGCTGTTTGTAGGAACAAAATGGGTGTAAATATTACAGATATTATGTTGATATTAGAAACAGATAGTCATTCACTACAGTCTGTATTATGTTTAGAGCTTTGATTTGGCAAGTCTTCTTTGTATTTTTTTAAAAAGCAAAAATTATTTAGAAAATGCATCTGAATAACACAACCCACATTTAGAGAAAACACAAACAAGTGACTATGGAAGAGTGCTTTTCTGTGTGTACTAACTTTGCATGGCAAAAGCTCAAAAGCCGCAGGACTCTCCCATCTGTTTGCAAGCTGTCCTGGACCATTTAATTCACAGAAATTCTATTTTCCTTTGGTAAAAGGCACACTTCTCTAAGATTTGAAGAGAAATTTTGGTGATGCCCAGGAAAAATAGGTACACAATAGTAAACCTAACAATCCATAATTTGGTAATAATAAAAATTATACTTTGAAAACAAAATAAAACCACTAATGGGTAGTGTTATAATATTTACTGAAGAACCCAGAAACAAATAAAAATGAATAATTTGGAATCATTTGAAAGTACAGTATTAACATGATAAAATGGATTACAAAATATATAGAGGATTCAATCAGTCATTGACAGCTTTCTGGAAGGATATTGCGTGCGCAAACACACACACACACACACACACACACATTTCCTTTTCACAGTGGAAATATTGCCCTTATATTTAGTACCCAGTTTTATCCCATTGTTTGTGAAGACCAGGATATGATTCACTCTAAAAATAGCTTTCTCCAGCATAAAGTGTCTGAACAAAAATAGTTTGTTGTTCTACTATTCAGGAAAGTCTAAAGTCTAAAGTCTTGTGTGTATGTGTGTGTGTGTCTGTGTGAGAGTGTGTGCGCGCATGCGTGCACATTAACACTTAGCACCCTCATAATATTTCTAAAGAATCACAATGTGGTTGAGTACTATACATTGAAGAATTGTTACGAACGTGTAAGAACATATCAGTTCATAGATATAGTGGTTACTTAATTTAAATGTCAATATTAACTATTGAACACATTTTCCTTCATTTCATGTAATTCCTTCTAATAGTAATGATCTGGTCATATTTTTAAGCAAAACTAAAATTTCATAATTTTGCTTATTAAATGTATACCACATTTTGCATATTTTAGGTGGACCGACATCCTTGGGGAATTTTTTTTTTTTTTTTAATAATTAAAGACTTTATGTCAAAGAAGACCAGGACATAAAATTAGAAATTGTTTGTGAATACTTGTTTTCTGTTTTTGACATACTTATTTTGCTTTAAATGAGATTATACTTAATTTTACATTACAGCAACAGAGGTTTTTGCTTTTTTTTTTTTTTTTAGCTTTCTTTTCTGAATTTAACAATACAGTTAACTAAAAGCCTCAATGATACAAATTAGATATAAATCCATGTAGTGGGAGTTTTAAACAACCTCTCATCTCACACCAGCCAGTAATCATCATTTACCTGGAGACTATTCAGCAGAGCAAATAAGGGACACTGATGTCATTAAGATCTGGGGGTGTAGACAATGAAGTACATCTTAATTTCAATAATTAAGAGTGAGCTATTCTAGTTAGTTTCTTCTGCTCAAGTCCTAATTGAGCATTCCTTTAGTCTACTTTAGAGTTCATTCAAGTGATTTTAAGATGAACATATACTAATATTAACGCAGTAGGTTGTATTTATGAGTGACAACGCGATTCCAGAACAAACAGAATACTGTTTGAATTGAAAAATTTTTTAGGTTAAATTCTTAAATGACTTTTCTAAACTGCCCCAGTTCATATGCCTCCAACCATTTTTTTTTAAAAAAAATTCCCTATCAGTGTAATTCAAAGCTCAAAAATAGGAAACAATCATTAGTATGGAACAAACTCTGTTATGTATTAAAAGAACTGAGGGTTTTCCTTGTCATCCTATCTTTGCAAATAGTGATGAATATTCATTAAGCTAGAAAAAGATTTGCCAGCTGCAAATTTTTGCAAGGTACCTTAGTTCTCTAAGCCAAAAAGAAAAGAAAAAATATAAAGCCTCTATTTATGCGTATCATGAAGGATGAATAAGATAAGCTAGTAAGTTATTTTCAGGAGGAAAAAGGTTCTATCTGTTATATTTTAGAGAAATATGTATACTTTTTTAACAAAACTGTAATTTTTAGATTTTTCCAAGATCATCTTAAAATGATAAGAAAGAAAGGATATCTCATAATTATACTAGTTCTTAATTTTATTTCCCTTCTGCTGTATGTTGTACAATAAGGATGTAGATACAGACTTTAAAAAAACAAACAAACAAACATGACTCTTTGAAGTAGCCAACACCTTATGTCGCATTTAGTTAATGCGAAAGGGAATGGAGAACTTCTGCCTTATAAGAACTATATCTAATCTTCCTTTTAAAAATCTGTGTTAAAATCTTGATTTTAAAATATTTTAGTTAATTCTGTGTTTTCTTGTACTGAAATGTTAACTATGTTCTAATTGAAAAGAAATATGGTCATATATGTTAGAAAAAATGTTAGATATATTTACCAAGTCATAGTATATTTTCAGATTTTATGTATTTCTTTAGACAAGAATCTTTCTACATTTTAATGTACAATCTGTAATACAACATTTGCAAGTTTTACCTTCATTTTTCCCCATACTTCATTGTGAAAGTTATTAATTATTTAAAACCTATGTTAATTTATAATAAATGAGCATGTATTTGTTCACTTTAATTTAATGAGGAATAATTAGGAATAGTTATATGTAATAAACATAAATATAATAATAATTTGGAACAGTAAAACTATTCTTTTGTTCTTAAAATATTTTTTCATTAAAAGACAGGAAGCATAAAGACTTTCCCACACTGCTGGTATTATCTTACTCGTTTCTTGAACCTATTTGGTTATGAAAACAGGGGTAAATCCAAAGGGATAGAATGACCCATTTAAATCACCAATTTAGGCCATGGTCCTTTTTCTGGCAATTTGTGCTAAAGTACTTACATAAAATGGGCAGTGTCTATTTCCTAACCCATTGCTATACAAATAATTATTCTTGATTAACTGTTTAACCTTAATGAGCATTCTTTGACTCTTTATAACTTGTGGTAATTACAAGTGTCAATAGTCTCCCTTCATCAAAATGAAAAATAGGTCCATTTCTGAAGGCTGGAGACTTTTTGCTTGTAAAAGTATGCTGCATGTTCTAAAATGATATCATTAGATGATCCTTTGGTTATAAATTTTTTATACTACAAATAGGTCAAAAAGGATATTAAGTCACACTTATAAACATTTTTTTAAGTATAATATAGTTGTGTAGGGACAGAAAAGTGTGATATCTTTCCCCTTTATCATGAGGGTCATGGCCGACACTCCTATAGCAAAAGACAGGTTAACAAGAGAAAAGCCTAAAAGATTTATTTAATCAAATAAATTGTCATATGGGAGCCTTTGGAAACTGTCTATTTTAATGCCTAGATATGATGAATAACAGACAGCCATGTAGAAATGTGACCGGACAAAAGAATATGGTCTAATGACAATAGACTCAGTGGGGAAACCCAGGAAGGCCTATCTGTTCAGATTCTTCTTGGCACCCTTGTGCAGCATTTCTTCCTCCTAGGTAGGGGGTAGGACCTTTTCTGGAATGAAGGTCTTATGACCTACTATCAGACAAGTTAGGTTAGAAAATTTCTTTGTGGCCAGCTCTTATACAGAAAGGCAGGGAAAGGTTAGAGTAATAATTCTAGGTTTTATGGTGCGCTCTGGGCGAGAGGCATTCTGGTTTCTACAGCCTGCCTTAGGAGGGAAAGGTAGCAGGGGAAAGAATGCCAAGAGAAGGTCAGAAAGACACTTCGCTTCTGAGGCCCTTCTAATATATTTCAGTTCAAAGTACTCAGCATGCCAAGCCACCATTCTTTGGAATATTGTTTTCTGAGCCCCAACAGTTGGAAAATACTACTAGTGAATTGTTTTAGTTCTCTATAATATACTTGTGTCTATGCATGAACATTTAGAAAAAAAATTTTTTTTTTGGCCAGTAAGGGGATCCAAACCCTTGACCTTGGTGTGAGAACACTGTGCTCTAACCAACTGATAGAAAAAAATATTTTTAATGTAGTATATGTAGTACGTTTACAGTAAGATGTTTTGCTTTTCATGGCATATTCATTAGTCGATCTCAAATATAACTAAATTTCCACATCTAGGTTACTCTTGGAGTAATCTCCCTACCGCCTCTCACCTGCTGGTTTGGTTGCCTTAGAGCTCACTCTAAATGTGACCTCCTCGGAGAGGCCTTGCTGAGCCTCCTACCTCTTTGTCTAGGTTAGGTAAGATACCATCTATATTTCCCTTTTCATAATACACTATACAATTTTAGTTATTTAGTTGGTAGTTATATCCCACTCCTCCCACAAACAAACTGTAAGCTCCATACGGGTACATACTCTGTGCATTTTTATCAATTTTATCCATGCTGTATCCACAGCACCCAGAAAGTTGAGTGACATGAAGTAGTCAATACATATTTGTTGAGTCAATGAATAAAAATACAAAGATTTTAATCTTTTCCGTTGAAGTAACTCAATATGTTATATTGTTTTTTATTTTCATGCTCATATACATTACCTGAGTGGCACATCTTCACAAGTAACCACATGGAACACACCTGAAGGATGTGCTTTAATTATTCACTCATTTAGCCCAATAATTATGGTTTGTCAAATACTAAAAGTCATAAATTATAAATTTAAAAGCATATATTAATTTATAAATTAAAATACATTAAAAATAATTTTACTTCTTTTTTAGAATTATAGCATAAAATATGAGAGATCTTCTTGGCATTGCTTTCGAAATCTGATACTGACAAAATGTAATATCTACAAAACCATAGTAGATTTTAGGAGACAAACATAGAGATGGATGGGGGGGGGAAACTCCCCTTCACATAAAGCATAGATACTATTATCAGCTTCTTGACTTATTCATTTTCTTTTGGTGTTTCCTTGAAATCCATGTTATCATTCATAAGAAAATTTTTTTTTTAAAAAAATACACACAGCAGAGAGGAAGGATGTTATCATTCTGGAGTTTGTTTTGTTTAGTGATCATGTGCAAAGGCTGGGAGATGAAAGGATAGTTTATTTAGTTTAGTAATTGCTAAAAGTGGAATAAATTTAATATGGAGAATATGGAATTAAAACGGCATAAAATGAACTTCTCACAATGCTTAACTCAGGAAAGAATTAAACAATGATGTGTACAGTGTTGCTTTGTCTGATACTTGTTTGAACTCTAAGTATTAATTATGAATGAAAATCCAAATGTTAACTGGCATGTTTCTACTCTGTCAGCCTATATTAAAACAGTTTGTATAAGAATTGTGTCGCTTCTTAATACTGTTAGTTACACCTACATAAAATCATATTCAAAGTTTTGTATCTTTATTGCAACTCAGGAAGAAACATCAATTGAAGAAGAATTACAGAGTTAAGCATAAAACCACATCTTTGTCTTCAGAATGTATGTCGCTTCTTAATACTGTTAGTTACACCTACATAAAATCATATTCAAAGTTTTGTATCTTTTTTGCAACTCAGGAAGAAACATCAATTGAAGAAGAATTACAGAGTTAAGCATAAAACCACATCTTTGTCTTCAGAATGTAAAAAAAAAATGGGATGATTTTATACGGTTATTTATACTCAGTATTAATTTTATTGAATTTGTATTTTCAAAAACTACAGTTTTTCAGACTGTACCAGGGAACAAAAGGACATCTTCCTTTCTTCCTCTTCTGCTTGTCTGAATATTTAGGTACACTCATGCTTAGGCATTCTCACAGTCTTTCTCGGCATTTCAGTGATATATATGAAAATATCAACAAGAGTTATCTGTGTTTTAATTTAACTGCTCTTTGTTTGGATATTTGCAAAGTCTCTTTTTTCCCCCATATACTTTAGAAGTTCAGAAAATGTAAATATAAGCATATGTAAGTTTTCTTTGTGTTTTGCTTTGTTGATAGGAGGTGGGGCACAAACAGATAGGTGGCACCTTATCCTGTTTTTTATTTTGTTTCTTTAAATGGTGAACACTTTCTCTATCCCAGACCTCAGCAGACTCCTAAAACCATGCTGGGTGCACTAGTTAGATTGTTAATTTGCACAAAATCAGTATAATGTGACTAGGAACACAGTCTCCAAAGGCAGAGTACCTGCACTCAAGTCCTGGACCTTTCCCTCTTCATCTGTAAGTTTCTGGAAAGTGCTTACCTATTCTGCACATTCTTTCATTCATTAATAAAATGAGGATCATAATGTTATACCCACTTCATAATGTCATCGTGAGGCCTGACTGAGTTAATGCAGTGAAGTGCTTAGAAAAGCTCTGGTACGTGGATGCATTACACAAGTTGTTAGCTGTTGTTATTGTTGCTCCTTTCCTCCATCTGAGGGCAAAGAAATATGAAGACCTCGTATCCTACTTATGTCCCAGGTAATATAAGAACGAGTGTGGGAGTAAATTGTAATATCAGAGAAGTTGTGAAAATTACAATATAAAGTATTTAGGGGAATACTTGATATATACAACACATTAAATAAATGAATCCACCTAATTTTATCTTTTCCTAAGTTCATAGAATTTGTAGATTTTTTTTTTTTGAGGATAAACAAAGAAAGTTTATTTAAGATTATTTTTGATTCATTTACTTTTTTACAAAAAGAGCACAGTCCTGGATGGGAATGCGTGGCCAAGAAAGCTGACTTTTGTCCCTATTTCAGAAAGGTCTCCTAATCTTTTATTCAGCTATGACCTTTGAATATATTAGGCGTTTCTACCCGCTCATGTCTGAGATGAGTGCTAACTCTGCTCATTCCCAGTTGCGTGATCTTCAGCAAGTAGCAAAAACTTTGTGAATCTCAGTTTCCTCATTTGCAATTACATGGAGACATAATGCCAATCTGAAGAATTTATTGTGAAGATTAAAAAATATATAGATTTAGAAAACTTAGTATCATGTCCAAAACATAGAGTAGAACTAAAAAAAATGACATTAGACATTCTCTAATTTTTTTCCTAATGATCTAAATTATAATTTACTGTTTGGGTTGACCTCAGCTTTTCTTCTTGCTCTTATATGGTCATTTCTCTTCTCTATTAAGTCAAATGAGGCAATGTGCACATGAAAACATTGGTGACACAAAATGTACTATACACATGCTATAATTTTATAATGAGCACTAATAACTTCTCTACTATGGCTATTATTGATGTTTGACTTTAGACCATCTGTTTTCCTTTAAATGTTCTCTCACCATCCCTTCTCTTGTATGATTTAAACTATTATCTTTCCAGGCCCTTGGGCTTAAAATTTCAGTCTTCCCTATTTTCTCCTTCTCTCACTCTTTTCATAATCAAAGTCTTGCAAAATATTCCTTGGTATTCCTTTGAGAGAAAATTAATTTTATTTGTCCCCTCTTATCTAAGGTATTAGATGAATCCCTGGTGAAAGCATTAGTCACCTCATGTAGTTTTGTTTTGTTTTTTTTCACATCAATGTTCCTTTGTCCTTTGATCAAAAAATCCTCCCCCTAACCTCCACATTCTCTTATACTTGAAATTTAAAATATTTTGTTAAGGACCTCAAGATCCTCACATTTCCCATCATGTAGATAACTTTTCTCTTCCTCTCTACTTCAGCAATACCCCTCTTTTTTCTTCAATTTCCTTTTGTAAATTGAATAATTTTAACATCCATTGGGATTATTGACCATTTTGGACAGTAACAAATGATATAAATATGATTTTAATTTATATTATTGAATTAATAACATTATTTTGAAATGGGGCACTATGAAGATGAATAATTTTTTATTTGTTCTAATCTAGTAAAATTTTAACTTGGGACATAATCCGTATAACATTATTTAAACATGTCTTAGAAAGTGTTACCTATGTACATAGATATATTTATAATAATGTAATAACCATAGTGTTTAAGCAAAAAAAATCACATTATTTTAATAGACATAAAATGCTACATATACAAAAGGAAAGATGTTTCTAGCGACATATGTGTTTGTTTAACTCCCTGGACAAACAGTGGCTATGAAAGTACAATTCATTCTGTGACTTTTTTAAAGTTGGGAATGATTCCAATTTGATGAAACAAGAAAGGGGGTGGGGGAAAAGGAAAAAATTGAAAAATATTATTCCACTTGTATTTGTCTTCTTTGCTAATGTTAATTTTTACTATAACAAATCTATAAATTTATGACATTCTGAGGTGGATTGAATTCAGCTGTTTAGAGGAAAGTAATTATGATTATTGTCCCCAAGCCAAGATAATAACACACCAATTGTGACTAGCCAAGAAGCCTGGAATTCACAAACCGCCTTATATTTATTTATTTCTTCATGTTGGCTGTTTATCAGGAAGTGACTTCAGTAAAGAAGAGCTGTAATTCATTTACTAAGTAAACGCTCAAAACCCTAAGAAAGATGGTACATAAGCTATATTAAAAAACTACTCTTTCAAAGTATTTATATGCAAATATTCATTACATTTAATTTGACTAACACTTTTTCTAATTATTTGGGGAAATAAGATCTTGATGACATGGGTAAATTTAGTTTTGAATTTTTTTGCTTTTGTTTCTGAAACATCTTACTGACCTATGTACAGTATCTAAGATCAAGGTGTGTATAGTATATATATATATATACTTTTAAAAAATATTTTTTCATCAATAGTAAATCCAGTGATGGTATAGAATACATTTTAGGCATCCTAAAAGCAGAATTCAATGTAAAGTTTATAAAAATAGAAGGCCAGTCTTAAATGAAGTGATTTTGAAAAGTGTAGAATTAAGAATACTTTCCCAAGAGTTTTTTGTAGCAAATGCTAAACAACTAAATGACAGAGAAAGGTTCTCTGTTCCAGTTATCCCTTTATCTGTATTTCAAATGCTAAACAAATACCTAACGATATTTTGAGAGCTAATAATTAATTTTTCAAATACACTGGTTTATTTTAGAATTCTACTTTTTTTTTAAACTTGGGACTTCAAAGTTACTCTTAATTATTGCCTTGGAATAATTTCATTTCTGATTTCATTCATTCATTCTGTCTCTGCCTCTCTTCTCCTGTCTTTTAGATTCTTAAATTTTAATTACGTGTCTCTTTGAGAATCTGATGAATGTCATTTACTCTTTCCCCATTAAAAAATAATACTGCAAATTATTTCATGTTCTAAAGTTCATTTATGGTGCCCACATTAAAAACAGTTTTTTCTCTATCTCACTTTTTCTCTCATCTGTATACCTAAATGCATATTAAAGACAAAATAAATCCACTATAGGCACCGTAGAGAGAAGGGTCATGATAATCATGTTCATTGGAATTGACTTGAAAACTATGCTTTTGGTTAAGGACTTCTTGTCAGTGTCTTGCATGCATATTCACACTGTCATAGAATACATTCTTTTGGGGCAAAATATAAGAAAAAGAAGGATCTTTTCCTTTTCTACATTTTAAATAAGAGTTTATTAAATTTGTGAAATTTGCACTTTCTTCAAGATAGACAATCTTGTGTTGTAATTGCATAAATAATATTTTCCAAATCTCTCCCTGTATGCCCTTCAAAACTTTCACGACACACTTATTAGCTATTTTAACTACTAAATTCCCTAACTTCTTTCTTTTTCATAATACTCAGTATACTGATTTCTCTTTTCATTTAAAATTTAATTTGTTTATTATAAGAATTTATTTATGGTGTATTTTTAGTAACAATGCCTTGTAAAATCTCTTGACCAATAGAGACCTAACTTTAGAAGACAGTAAATGCTGTGGGGGCAGATGAACCATCTGTCCTTGTTCACTGCATCTGCTCAACAGTGCCTTGCACAGTATAGATACTTAATGAATATTCATTGAATAATGAATAAGTTAAAGAGAACATGATTACAAAACCAGACAGGATATTGTAATTGCCATAATAGAAGTCAATTACAGCAGTTCCTAGTACACTTCAAGGTTCTTGAATACAACCCTCCACTCTTGCAAGGAAGTGAGCAGGTATTTGAAATACCCACAATATCTTCACAAAACTCCATCACTAAAGCCAGGGATTTACTCTTTAATAGAGGCCAATAGATTCTTCATTGAAGGATATGTATTCTTCATAACATAATTATAACATGCTTCCAATTTTCAAGCCAAATCATATTTTTAAAATTATACATGAATAGACTGTGATTTACAGGCATAGCAATAAAAAAGAAACAAATAAACAAACAGCAACAAAAAACAAACAAATTAATAAGTTGAAATGTTAAAAGGACAGAGAAGAACTGTGGTTACTAGAGGGGGAGAAAGAGAGAAGGGAGGGAGGATAATGAAAGGCTGGTTAATAGACACAAAACTACAGGTAGATAGAAAAAAAATGAGTTCTACTGGTGTACAATTGACCCAGGAATCTATATTTACCAATGATTTACTGCATGTTATGAAATGACTAAAGAGAGGACATCAAATGTGCACATCACAAAGTAATGGTTAAGCTATACAATGATTGGATCATTGCACATTGTATACATGTATTAAAATATAACTCTGTACCCCATAAATATGTACAATCAATACGTTTTGATAAAAAATTAATAAACAACAGCTTCCTATGAAGGCCTGCGGCTTTAAGCCCAAGGAGTAGGTCTAGAGTAAGAGGCAGAATTCGTGTTGATGAACCTAAGCACAGCTTATAAGATGGCATGCTGACTGTATGTGATGATTTTTTAAAAATAACATATTAAAATAAGATAAAACAAGATATAAAATTCAAATAATTTATTTTAAATAATTAGAATTACATTAGGGTCTACCAAAGTTTCGAAATGGTGTAAATCGTTATTACATTGATAATATCAAGCTGAAAGGACATATGGAGATAGGAAATAATTTTAAACAGACATTTGAATAGAATTCTGGCATGTAAATATTTATTTAAGCATGTGTACATTTAAATTATTGTACATTTGTTATATTAGGGATGGAGGCACAGATAAAACAGTATAGTAGAGAAGACAGATATCAAAGCCACTTACCACTGTAGTATGTAGCCATTGCCATAATCACTGTGTGAATATGAGTCCTTTGGGAGAAGAAAACAGAACAACTAATTGCCCTAGGGAGTAAAAGGCCACATAGGAGATACATTTGAACTGTTGCTGAAGGACAAGCAGGGCTTTGCCGAGAGGAAGAGATGAGTAAAGTATTCCAGGCACCGCTTTCTCAAGGTAAGTCATGTGTTCAAGGAAGAGAGAGAAGTTCAGTGTGCTTGGTAAAAACCTGTGGAGAAGAGAGGGAAATGGGGTGGAAAAATAAGTTGTAACCATGTTACAAAAGACCTAACATCCTGTACTGAAGATTTGGAGCTTTATACTGCAGGTAATGGCAAGGCAGAATGTCTTAGCCAGAAAAGTAAAATGATTCAATTTCATATGAATATTAAATGCTGGGGCAGCAGGCAGATAATTACCTAGAGAGAGGAAAGATCAGCTGAAGGAGGCCAGATAGGAGGGAGAAGTAATGCTCCAAGTGAAAGATTTTAAGGAACTGAACACAGGCAGTGGGAGAGCAAGAAAGAACTATCTGAGACGTTAGTGAGAACAAATTAGTAGGTTATGCAGGTTAATTGAACATAGATAGTAAGGAAAAGGGAGATGCGTAAGAGTATTCCTAAAATTTGGGCTCAAGCAAAGACAGAATGTTAACACTCATTAAATACAGAATATTGGGAAGGTCAGGATTATTAGGAAAGGTAAATCTATTTTAGATATATTAACACAAAATGATATTGAGATAGTTGCTTGATATTGCCAATAGTTGATTTTTTTCCATCTTTTTTTTTCTCTTTATCACTTCTCCACGCCCCCTTCCTGTTTCTTCAGAATAGAAGTTGAAGCCATGACACTGATTGGGATCACCCAGAGAGACTGAAAATCATAGAGGGAGGTGATCAATGGCACCCAACAAATAACCAACATTTAAAAGATGGTTAAAGAAGGAACAGTCAGTAAAGGTGACAGAGACATAAAACAATCACAAATGTAGGTGGGGAAACAAAAAATCAGTAATATCTTAGAGGTTAAGGCAGAGAATGTAAAGACATCAAGTCATCAAACTTTGCAAATTCTGCAGAGGCAGAAAAGATGGGGAATATTGGTGGTGACCTTGGCCAAAGCAGTAATTGCAAAAGATTTTAGTTAATACATTTATTTATTTATTTAATGTGCATTTATGAAAGGTCTCCTGTGTGATTGGGCTTGGGACACGAATATCAACAACACATATGATCAAGTACTTTGCAGTGAAATAAACCTATGTCTACTCTATCAGTGGGCTTGCCAGCAGTATAATCCATTATAGGTAGAACATCATATTATATTTAGGCATTACATTGCAATCGCCCCTAAGAATGATTTTTCTATCAAAGATGCATTTCATTATATGACATCTATTACTTTCTGGTCTATAATCTCTTGCTAATGAATCAAAGAAATATATCAAGTAGGAATCCTATCAAAATGGTTACTAAATAGTTAACTTGAAATTAAAATTCTACAAAAAATTCTCCCAATTATCCTAACCCTTCTCCTCCCACGCAATTATTATCGATAGCCATACATCATTACCTAAAATTTTCGGATAAAGTGGGAATTGTATAAGTGAACTTTTAAATTTCTCAGTTAGAAACACAAACGTTTTTTTCATATTTTAACTAGTAATCCTTAAAAACGAATGACATGCTCAATTGTAATCAATATAACAATCTGGCCGCAGATATAATCTCTCACATTCTCACTTATGGCTGTATGACTCTTAAACAAATGGTTTAATCTATCTTCAATTCCATGTAGGTAAACTGGAGATTATAGTACCTGCCTTGCATAGTTATGGATTATGAAGGAATAAACTAATACCTAAGAAATAGCTTTTTGGTATATAAAATTTTGGTAAACAGTGATTATTAATAAAAAATAAAGTGTTTAGCAAAACACATAATACATAGCTGTTTAACAAATCTAATCCTAATACTGTGGTTCATTGAAATGTCCTCCATTTCCTAATATCTCACTAGGCTTTGTAAATATCTAATTTAATTCATACAGAAGTCCCATAAATTGTTGATTTGCTTCCTTGTTGAATAATAGAAGAAATGAATACTCAACAAGTTAAGCAACTTGGCTAAGATAGAAAATGACAGAACTATGATTTGCATGCTGGCCTGTCCTAACAGAATCCTGTGCAACTAAACACTGTATGATCCAATCTCTTTCTCCTTTAAAAAGTCTCCTTACCTTCTACCGCTTCCTCCACCTTCTGAATTATTTACTTTTCTTGTATTTTTCATTTTTTTTTCCTTTTTTTTGTCTTTTTTCGTGACCGGCAATGGATCGCAACCATCAGTGTCGCGCCTGTACCGGACCGGGACCAGCAACGGGATCGTAACCCTCGGTGTTGCACCCGCACCTTGCTCAGCCAGTGAGCGGCCGGTCTGTACGTGGGATCTGAACCCTCGGCGGGAGTGCCGCCACACTCCCAAGCGGCGCACTGTAGCAGTGCACCACCGGGCCGGCCCGTATTTTTCATTTTTTAAAAATTGTTACCAGGAATCCAGAAAAGCAATTGGTTTTCTGAAACTCCTTTAGAATGGGCTGGCTCTTAAGATCAGTTACTTGGGAAGCCTTAGCTTGCAGTTTCACGTAGGATTACTGTATATTGATACCCTTCAGGGGTATCATTAGATTTTTATTAGATTTATTAAGATTTGCTATCTCTATCTCTAATAGATCAAAAAATTTTCACCACAATGAAAATTTTCTCCCTTCTCTGAAGATACACAGTGTACCTTATAGACAGGAAAATGGGAAAAAATTAAATGGTAATCAAAGCCACAGTGTAAGTTTCAGAGCTACATTATCTTTTCCTTACCTTGCCTCTGAAAGAGAATGATATGAACCTAATCATGTGAATGGCTGCTCATGCTCCCTTGTACACTTAGGTTAGAAGTGACAAAGGTTCTACTAATACTTTCTCAACTGCTTTTTCTGTGATCTAGAATAAATCTTGGACTGTCTACGGTCTAGAATAAATCTTGGAGATCTCGAATTCTAATGAAAGTTTTCATTAATTTTGATAGAAAGGAAACTAAGAAATCATTTTCTTTTATAGTTTAGCATCTATATTTCAATCATCCTCCCTGCTTCTTTTGTCAGTAAAATAAATAACACTTAACAGTGAAATGGATCCAGGCCTTATCCTTTGAAAATCAACTTGGCTTTTTGCTTACATTCTCAAATTCTAAAAGCCTGCAGGCAAATTTGGCAGGATTTACTTAAATTTACTAAACCTATTTGATTGGTGGTTTTCCTACATATTTAGCAAAGCAGCTCTATTCTGAGCTCTGGCAGCTGCCCACCATCCTGGGAATACTGTTTGAGCATCCGAATTTCCTTTTATCTAACACACGTTAATGCCGCTCCCCCATATTTTTTCTAACTACGTTCAGACAAATGTTCCCTCTTCTTTTAATAAGTGAGCTAAGTTTGAATGAGACGGCTGTATAGGCAAACGACATGTGTACACTGGATCCAGGAGAATGGAATGATGTTCAGAATTATGAACTGAACATCAATTTCTAGATCATCACGTGTAGAAAATACCATTTATGCTGGTACACTACCACACCCACATTTTTCTTTTCAACTTTGTGCATCTATCTCTTCCTTTTGCTGGAAAGGGTTGCTAGTGTATATAACACTCACAGATATAACTCAGGAGCTATTGGTAACTAAAAATCTAGCAACAAAGAGGAAAAGCTGTGAAACAAGATTTTAAAGAAGTGTATCACCACTGAACTTTTTTTTTTTTTTAAATGCTTTTGCCTGAGAAGAAATAGACATGCTTAAGAGGAAATGAAAGACCCCAGAGGCAGTTAATCTAATTTGGAGCAGAACTAACTGAATTATAAATGCAAAATCAACCTTCAGAATTTAAATCAATTATAGATGTAAAGATCCTTTCACTGTTCATCAGTTCAAATCAATATCTACACAATTGAATTAAAAAATTTTCTATCTTGGACAGGTTTCTGAAATGTGTCCTGGGTAGGAATAGGAGGAAAACAATGAGTTCTCTGTCACTACAATGGGTCACTCAGAAGCGAGACTTCACAAACATGGGATGCTTAGAGACACTGAGTTTTGAAGGATGTGCATTTGAAAATGTTAAAAGACACATTTATTCTAATTTGGTTTCTTGAATATAGCATCCTGACTACTTGTAGATTTCTTACCTTGATTAACATAAAAATGTGTTAATTCTTTAAAATGTTAAAAGACACATTTATTCTAATTTGGTTTCTTGAATATAGCATCCTGACTACTTGCAGATTTCTTACCTTGATTAACATAAAAATGTGTTAATTCTTTATAAAGGCGCTAGTGTTTTCCACTGATTGGTATTGGTATCATTATGAGAGGAGACCAGTCTTTTGAGATATAAATCTTCCTACAAGTAGTTTGCTACCCTCTGGTAGCAAAAAATCATTTGAGCATTTATTTTTAATGTGTATGAGCTACAAGTTTTTCTGAACTGTTACTAAACAACATTCTTGTAATATTTTAAAACAATTCTCAGCTTTGATTGTTAGAGCTGCCGATTCTTTCTTCCAAGCAGTGCTGTTTGCTGTCATTTTCAAAGTATAGTCCCTGGATGAGGTGCATCAGCATCACCTGGGAACTTGTTCAAAATGCAAGTTCTCAGGTTCCCCCAGATCGCATGAATTAGAAACTCTGGAGGTGGGCTCAGGTAACCAGTGTTTTAACAACCTGTCCAGGAGATTCTGATGCTTACTCAACTATGAGAACACTGCTTTTCTGAACTAGGGCTCTTCAGTATTTTGTGTATCTAGGCAGTATGGTAAAGCCTATGGACCTTTTGTCAGAATAATGTTCTTAAATATCCAAAATAAAATAAATAGATTACTAAGAAAATAGTTTATATTGAAATTCAGTTATCCAAATATTAAAAATAAGTTTGTGACACAATAATGCATGTACTTCTTTATTAACACATTTAACTGACAAGGTTCATGAATCTAACTATCACAGTTTTTAAATACTGGTGATCAAAGAAGTTATTTCCAAATACCTGCAACAATCATAATGTGATATGACTATATCTGTGATTTATACTGGTGACAAAATCACAGATATTACTAATACTATTGTGGATTATCTTTATATTCATAATGAAAGGAGACAGTGAATTTCAGCCAGTGGTTAATGAAAATAGTGGTGTGAGGTTTTTTTGATTTTTTTACCCAGGTTCATGGAACCCCTGAATTCTATCCATAAACCTCTAAGGGAAAAGAATCCTTGCAAGATGGGTGATTTTCAGCCCATCTAAAAAAAGCTTCTCTTGTAATCTGATAAATATGATGCATTGCAAAACAACATAGTGGATGCGATGTGAACTAAATGTGTTCTGGAAGCCATAGAACAAATCGTTCTCCCCCAGGGCACCTCATGGTCTAACACTTGTAACAATTAAAGCATAGCTGATCTAATAGTTGATTGGAGATTACTAACGGTGCTGGGTATTTTCCTGCCTCATCATACAAACCCTTTGTATTCATTACAGTTTTAAGTTTGTTTTTACATGCTTTATGAATCTTTCCTAGTCACTTTATGTGTTAATTGACACCTCTTGATTTTTTAGAACCTTTTAGAAACAGCAAGGTTTCAGGTCCTCTCTTCATGTTGTTACTGTCAGCCCCATTTGAGGAAACGGATATTCAAAGATCACAAAAACAAGACAAGGTCATGGAGCACAATTCAGGGCCATGACTCCTGGTCAGTTCCATATTGCTGGTCGGTGCTCTGGCCCTGCTGGCCATGGCTGCAAAGAGGCAGAGAGCCAATGAGACTTGGCCACCACTTGAAACAGCTGAGTGGAAATATCAGCTGAATGAAAAGGACAAAAAAAAAAGGATTCTTTAAATTTCAGTCACTGTGGACGGATTATTCAAGCAGGAAATAATCAGAGTATAAAAGGATGGACTACTTTTATAGCGAGATGGAAGAGACAATAGACCAGAAAAGGAGCACGTTCATATTTTGTAGATGGGACTTTATGCAATAGGAACTTTTGCCCATTCCTTCTTTTAGAAGCCATTATTTTAAAACTATGTCTTTGTCATTCAGCTACTTTTATTCACCAGAGTCTTTCTCCAAACCCCAATTACAAGGGGCAGTAGTAGGGCCTTTGGAGGGCTTTCTTTTATTTTCCTCTACATTGCTTCTTATTGGTATGATAACATGAAATGGACACTGATTTCTAGTCATAAATTTATAATTTGGTTACTGTGTGACATTAACATAAATTTTCAAAGGCTCAATTTATTATTTATTAATTTAAGTGTACATTTGCCCTATTGATTCAAATATATTTTTAGTGCATAAAGGAAGAGAAAAATATTTAGCGTGTGTACTATGTGCCAAGTTCTCATAATATACAGGAAGCAGTGTAATACAAGAAAGAAGGCAACACATCTAATGGGGCAGGTTGTGGGTAGAGGAGAGGAGAGTGAGCATCTGCAAATGTTTCAGCTGTTGGGGAGCCAGATGCCAAGACTGAGGAAGCACAGAGCAATATGACCACAGTACAGGGAGAACCCATGAGCATCTTAGTGGGGTATAAGAGTTTGCAAAACATCAGCAGTAGCAAAATCAACCAAAGAGTTTTGGTTGTTCAGTGTGCTGAACTTTCTCTAGATTTTGTCAGAGGTGTAGACATTTATGCAGGCAGCTGCAGATAGAAAATTTAAGAAAGATGGAAGACAGGGCAAATCTGTCTAATGCAGAACAGAACTGACTGCAATTTTACAGGACAAACAGGAAGGACATCCGTGTTTTCTGTTAGTTTCTATATGTCATACATAAAATCTACATTTGGAGAGTTAGACAAAACAGATAGGAGAAGAACTCACATGGTTTCTGTGCTTGAAAGAGTGGGAGGATCCTTTGATCTTCATGGGAACCAGTGTCTTCAGAGTAAGGAAAACTGACTCTGATGTTTAATTCAATGTATAGAAATGCAGTAGATATTTATTATTATTTTAATGCCAAGAGATAAATAATTTGAAATTATCTTTAGAAGAACATTGGAGCTGGTCTTATTGGAGCTTATCAATGGAAGAAGTTTTCTACTTCTGGAGGAACTCTATTGCAATTTCACTTAGCAAGCCAAAGATAAAGATTGTTATTTACTTTTAGGAGTGGTGCGTGCTTCACAGGACTATGTAGGTATAATATTTGAACAGTAAAGTTATTAGAATAACATGAGTAAAATATTAGCTGTTTTCATGGTTATTACTAAGAATTAAGTTGTGACTTGTTGAAAATAGATAAATATAGGGTTTAGTATGCATGACCACTCCTTAAAACTAGGGGTGGACATAGAAGAGGTATGGTCCATTATCAGGAAGGAGAATTCAGCCAAAAGCCTCTTGCAGTTCCTGGAAATTAACCATTGGATTGGAAGCTCTGGGGTCTCAGGTTTCCTCGGCTTGGATAACTCCTTATCACATGAAGAGAGGTCAAGCTATAGTAAAACCAGAACTGGCATCTCAAAGGGCAGAGACAAAAAGAGAGGCCCTTTGTAGAGCTAGGACTAGGGTCTGGAGCTCTCAGACCCTTCGAGCCCCCCTTTTCCCGCCTTTAGTAACTATAGGTTTGTTCTCCCCTTCTGAAACTTCAGCATTTTGTCGTGGTCTTTCTTTCCTTCTTTGCTTTCTTAGCTCACACTTATGAGTGAGAACATATGATATTTCTCTTTCTGTGCCTGACTTATTTCATCTAACATGATTTTCTCCAGGCTTATCCATGTTGCTACGAATGGCAGAATTTCATGCTTTTATTGTGGCTGAGTAGTATTGCAGATATACCATATTTTCCTTATCCAGTCATCATCGATGAACACTTATGGTGATGAATCCCAACTCTTGACTAGTATAAATAGAGCTGCAAGAATGTGGCAGTTCAGGTATCCCTTTGACGTGATGATTTCCATTCCTTTGGGTATACACCTAGCAGTGTAATTGCTAGATCATATGGCAGTTCATTCTGTAGTTGTTTGAGAAACCTCCATACTGTTTTCCATAATGGCTGTACTAATTTACAGTTCCACAAACAGTGTAGAAGAGTTCCTTTTCTCCTCATCCCCACCAACAATTGTTATTGTAAGTTTTTTGATAATAGCCAGACTAGCTGGGGTGAGATGATATTTTAATGTGGTTTTGATTTGCATTTCCCTGATGATTAGTGATTTGGAGCATTTTTTGATGTACCTGTTGGCCATTTGTATGTCTTCCCTTGAAACATGTCTATTCAGCTCCTTTGCCCATTTTTAAACTGGATTATTTGTTTTTTTTTTTTTTT
>NW_007726972.1:347599-349330 GCF_000696425.1 Galeopterus variegatus
GCGGCGCACTGTAGCAGTGCGCCACCGGGCCGGCCCCGGATTATTTGTTTTTTACAGTGAAGTTGTTTGAGTTCCTTTTATATTGTATACTTTGCAAATAATTTCTCCCATTCTGTAGGTTGTCATTTTACTCTGTTGATTGCTTCCTTGGCTGTGCAGAAGATTTTTAGTTTCATATAATCCCATTTGTTTATTTTTTTTCTTTTGTTGCTTGTGCTTTTGGAGTCTTGTTTATAAATTCTTTGCCCAGCCCTGCTTTCTGAAGTATTTACCCTATGTTTTCTTCTAGGAGTTTTATAGTTTGAGGTCTTATACTTAAGTTTTTAATCCATTTTGAGTTGATTTTGGTATATGGTGAAAAGTCTGGGTCTACTTTCATTCTTCTACACATGGATATCCAATTTGCTAGCACCATTTACTGAAGAGGCTGTCCTTCCCCCGATGTATGTTCTTGGTGTCTTTGTCAAAGATCACTTGCCTATAAGTACCTGGGTTGATTTCTGGGTTCGCTATTCTGCTCCATTTGCCATGAGATTGCTTTGGGTAGTATGAATATTTTCAAAGCATTAATTCTTCCAATCCATGAACAAGGGATATTTTTCCATCTTTTGGTGTCCTCTTTAATTTCTTTCATCACAGTTTTGTAGTTCTCATTGTGGAGATCATTCACCTCTTTGGTTAAATTTATTCCTAGGTATTTTATTCTTTGGGTAGCTATTGTAAATGGGTTTGCTTTCTTGATTTCTTTTTCTTCTTGTTTGTTGCTGGTGCATAAGAACAGTACTGATTTTTGCACATTGATTTTTATCCTGCAACTTTGCTGAATTTGTTTATGAGCTCTAGGAGTTTTTTGGTACTGTCTATGGGTTTTTCTATATCTGAGATCATGCCGTCTGTGAACAGTGACAATGTGACTTCATCTTTTACAGTTTGGATGCCCTTTATTTTTTTCTCTTGCCTGATTGCTGTGGTTAATACTTTCCAATACAATATGTTGAATAGGAGTGGTGAGAGTGGGCATCCTTGTCTTGTTCCTGTTCTTAAATGAAAAGCTTTCAGTGTTTCCCCATTCAGAATGATGTTGGCCGTGGATTTGTCAGATATGGCTTTTATTGTGTTGAGATATTTTCCTTCTATACCTAATTTGTTGAGGGTCTTTATCATGAAGGGATGTTGAATTTTCTCAAATGGTTTTCTGCATTGATCAAGATAATCATATGGTTTTTGTCCTTGTTTTTGTAGATATGGTGTATCATATGTATTGATTTGCACATTTTGAACCATCCTTGCATCCCTGGGATGAATCTCACTTGATCGAGTTGTATGCTTTTTTTGATGTGTATTCTGTTGTATTCTGTTTGTTAATATCTTGTTGAGGATTTTTGCATGTATGTACATCAAGGATATTGGCCTGTAGTTTTTTTGTTGCTGTTGTGTCTTTGATTTCAGTATCAAAGTGATTCTGGCCTCATAAAATGAATTTGGGAGGATAGCATCTGTTTCAATTTTTTGGAATAGTTTGAGAAGGATTGGTTTTAACTCTTCTTTAAAGGTTTGGTAGAATTCAGCAGTGAAAGTAACCTGGTCCTGGGCTTTTCTTTGTTGAGAGACTGCTTACTGTCTCAATCTCTTTGCTTGTTATTTGTCTGTTCAGGTTTTGTATTTCTTCTTTGTTCCGTCTTGGTAGTTTGTATGTGTCCATAAATTTATCTGTTTTGTCCAGGTTTTAAT
>NW_007726972.1:350681-356878 GCF_000696425.1 Galeopterus variegatus
TGCATATATATTTATGATTGTTATATCTTCTTGCTATGTTGATCCTTTTATCATTATATAGGGTCCTTCTTTGTCTCTTTATAGTTCTTTGTTTGAAGTCTATTTTATCTGATATAAGTATGGCAACGTCTGCTCATTTTTGGTTTCTATTTGCATGGAAGGTCTTTTTCCATCCCTTCACTATTAGTCAGTATGTGACTTTATTGTTGAAGTGAGTTTCTTGCAGGCAACACATAGTTGAGTCTAGTTTTTTAATCCATTCAGGCAGTCTGTATCTTTTAAGTGGGGAATTTAGTCCATTTATATTCAGGGTGGCTATTGAAAAATTTTGCATTATTCCTGCCATTTTATTCATTGCTCTGTGGTTGTCTTTTGTTTCTTATGTTCCTTTCTTTCCCTTTTCTCATTTTTATTTGCCTTTTCTTTTGTAGTGATAAAATACATTTTCTTCCTCTTTCTCATTTNTACTGTCTCAATCTCTTTGCTTGTTATTTGTCTGTTCAGGTTTTGTATTTCTTCTTTGTTCTGTCTTGGCAGTTTGTATGTGTCCATAAATTTATCTATTTCATCCAGGTTTTAATATTTGTTGGCATATAGTTGTTCATAAGAGTCTCTAATGATTCCTTGCATTTCCATGGTATTGTTATTTCTCCTTTTTCATTTCTTATTTTTGTTATTTGGGTCTATTTTCTTTTTAGTTACTCTGGCCATTGGCTTGTCTATTTTGTTTATTCTCTTTCTCAAAAATAAAAAAACCTTTTTGTTTTATTTATTTTTTGTATTGTTCTTTTGATCCTCTACATCATTTAGTTCTGCTCTGGTCTTAACTGTTTCTTTCCATCTACTAGCTCTGGGACTAATTTGCTCTTGTTTTTCTAGTTCTTTGAGATTTGAGGTCTTTTTATTCTTCTGATTCAAGTTCTTATTGCAATAAACTTCTCTCTTAATACTGCTTTTACAGTATCCCATAGGTTTTGGGAAGTTGTGCTTGTATTTTCATTCACTTCATGGATTTATTTTTAATTTCCTGCTTTATTTCTTTTTAGACCCTTTGGTCATGCAGGAGCATTTCATTTAATTTCCATGAATTTTTATAGTTTCCAAAGTTTTGTTTGGTGTTAATTTCTAATTTTATACCCTTGTGGTCTGAAAATATACTTGATATGATTTCAATATTTTTAAATTTGTTGATACTTAATTTGTGGCCTAACATGTGGTCTGTCCTGGAGAATGATCCATGTGCAAATGAGAAGAATGTATATTCTGTCATTGTTGGATGAAATATTATGTATAAGTCTGTCAAGTCCATTTGGTCTATGCTGCTGTTTAAATCCAAAATGTCTCTGCTAATTCTTTGTCTAGATGATCTGTCTAATGCTGACAGCAATGTTAAAGTCCCCAACTATTCCTATATTGGGATCTATGGCTCCACTTATATCCAATAACAGTTGCCTTGTATATCTGGGTGCTCTGATGTTGGGTGCATATATATTTATGATTGTTATATCTTCTTGCTATGTTGATCCTTTTATCATTATATAGTGTCCTTCTTTGTCTCTTTATAGTTCTTTGTTTGAAGTCTATTTTATCTGATATAAATATAGTAACTTCTGCTCATTTTTGGTTTCCTTTTGTGTGGAATATCTTTATCTCTTCACTATTAGTTTGTGTGTATCTTTATTGGTGAAGTGAGTTTTTTGAAGGCAGTATATAGTTGGGTTTAGTTTTTTAATCCTTCCAGCCAGTTTATATCTTCTAATTGAGGAATTTAATTCATTTACATTCAGAGTTGTTATTGAAAGGTGTTGCCTTGTTCCTGCCATTTCATTAATTTATTATGGTTGTTTTATATTTCTTTCTTTGCTTTCTTTCTTTTTTATTGTTTGTCTTTGCTGTTTGATGATTTTTTTTTTGTAGTGATAAGATACATTTTCTTTCTCTTTTGCATGTCTGTTCTACAAGTAGTTTTTAAAATTCTTTCTCATGTAGTTATGGTGATGTAGAACTCCCTTGAGGATTTGCTCAAAGGCTGGTCTTGTGGTGGTGAATTCCCCGAGCTTTTGTTTGTATGGGAAAAATACTATTTCCCCTTCATTTCTGAAGAAAAGCTTTGCTGGATATAGTATCCTTGGTTGGCAGTATTTTCTTTTAAAACTTTGAATATGTCATCACACATTCTCCTGGCCTGTAGGGTTTCTGTTGAGAAGTCTGCTGTTAGCCTGATAGGGATTTCCTTATAGGTGAGTTGATGCTTTTCTCTTGCTGTTTTTAGAATTCTTTCTTTGTCTTAGATTTTTGACAGTTTGACTACAGTGCGTCTAGTGGAGATCCTTTTGGGGTTGAATCTGTTTGGGCATCTTTGAGCTTCTTGGATCTGTGGGACCACATCTCTCCCAATACTTGGGAAGTTTTTGGCTACTATGTCATTAGTTTTTCAATGCATTTTCCTTTCTCTTCCCCTTCCAGTACACTCATAATACAGAAGTTTGCACGCTTAAGGTCATCAGAAAGATCTCATAGGCTTTCTTCATTTAAAAGAATTGTTTTTCTTTTCTTTTTTTTTTTTTATTTGTTGAAGGGCCAGTCTTGTGGTGAATTTCTACAGTTTTTGTTTGTCTAGAAAAGATACTATTTTTCCTTCATTTCTGAAGGTATACTTTGCTGGATATAGTATTCTTGGTTGGGAGTCTTTGGTTTTGTTTTGCTTTGTTTCTTTTAGCACTTTAAATATGTCATCCTACTCTCTCCTGGCCTGTACAGTTTCTGTTGAGATGTCTGCTGTTAGCCTGATGGGGATTCCCTTTTGGTAATTTGCTGTTTTTCCCTTGCTGTTTTTAGTATTCTTTTTTTGTCTTTGACCTTTGATAATTTAAATACTGTGTGTCTTGGGGAGGTCCTTTTCAGGTTGAATCTTTTTGATGATCTTTGAGATTTTTGGACCTATAAGATCATCTCTGTCCTGATATTTGGGAAGTTTTCAGGTATTATTTCATTAAAAAGACTGTCAATGCCTTTTCCTTTCTCTTCCCTTTCCAATACACCTATAATATGGACGTTTGTGCACTTAAGGTTATCAGAAAGATTTCACAGGTCTTCATTTTTAAAAAATTTGTTTCTTCTTTTTCTGGGGGGGGGTGTTCAATTGTGTTAATTCAAAAAGTTTGTCTTTTAGTTCAGAGATTCTTTCTTCTCATTCTAGCCTGCTGTTTATGCTCTTGGTCATAATTTTTTATATCTTTGACTGAATTCTTCAGTTCCAGGATTTCTGCTTGATTTTTTTTTTTTATTGCTTGTATCTCTTTGCTGAATTTCTCATACATGTCCTCCAATTTCTTTTTGACTTCATTGTGATTTCTATCTATTTTTTCATCCATCAGTTTGAGTTTCTTCAGTATTTCCCTTTGTGAATCATTCTAAGGCAATTTTTTAATTTCCTGTTTTGGGGGGTCTGGTATTAGAGAGTCATTCTCTTCCTTTAGGGGAGTCAAGCTTCCTTGTGTTTTCATGCTTCTCATATCTCAGCACTGATGTCTGGGTATCTATTGGCATAATCACTTCATTTAATTCTAGGAGTGACTTTTGAACAGGGAGACTATTTCCTATAGAAGTATTTTATATTGACAGTTGGGTTGGGCATTTTAAGTTTGGATCTGGGTGAGTGTGGTAGTGAATCCTTCATGCAACTTCTTCAAATGTATTCATCTTAGAGTTGTCTGTGGGTACGTTTGTGGCCTAGTCATGGGGACCCTTGGCAGTTTCTTGTTGGCGTGGGTTTCTTGTTGGACTGGGTAATCTGCTGTCAGTCAGTTGGTAAGTGTATGTTGTTGCAGCAGTTCCTGGTAGGTTTGTAGAGGGCCACTGGCTCAGATGTTGAGCTTTGAGCAAGCCTTTGTGGATGCTGCAGGACCCATCAGCTCCCTAGAAGCATGCTGTAGGAAGGGAAAGCTGCTACCCAATTAACTGTTGAGCCTGATGTGAGCCTACAAGGATGTACTAAAGCCCAGGAGCACTATACAGGCCTGTCTTGGGGAGGGGTTGCTGCATGAGCTCAGATGCTGTTGTCTCAGTCCTTCCATATGTCCTAGGCTCCAAGCAGTCTGTACCTTGGTCTCTCTGGTGCCTGAGCAAGTGCTGTAGAATGCAGCCAGTGCCTCCAGACAAAGGGACATGCTGGGTCAGGTGCAGGCATCTGGGCTCTAAATAGCAGGGGTTGTGGCCCTGCCAGTGCCCATGTAAGTGTGTTGAGGGTCCTCGTGAGAGGAGGGGCTGCTGCTGGGTTATCTGTGGACTGTGAGGGCTCCTGTTGGCCAAGCCCCTGAGGGCTGTGCAAGGCAGGCCATGAATGTGGGGAACTGCTGCACTTTAGCTGATTTCCTACTCAGCAAGTTTGTCTGTTCATCTGGGGGGAAGTGGGTGTGGAGTGAGTTCAGATGTGGATCCCAAAAAGACAGAGGAGAGTCCCCCTAAGTGGGGATCACTGGCATTTGTGGTGCTAGTGGAAATAGCTGGGATCTTCCCCAGACTACCTTCTCTCCACTTGGTTCTGGGCTGGTCACTGTGGTGGGGCTGAGGCTGGATACGCGGCTGTGCTTGCTATGGCGCCGTTCCCTTCTTCCATGCTTCACAAGAATTTCCTCACTCTTCTAGTGCTCTTCACTGTGCTTCCTTAGGTTCCAGTCAAAATGCCTTTGTTCGTCTGTTGTTTTTGTCTCTTTTTATGGGGAGGGGACTAGCACCAGACCTCTCTAGTTGGCCATCTGGAAAATATCTATTTTTATTTTTAAAATGTAAGTGTATAATTAAATTTCGTCAAATACTTCTTCACTTTTTGGCAATGGGTGTTCAATATTTTTCCTTCTTAAGTCTAATAATATGTATTAAATTAATAGGTTTATAAATATTGATTCATCCTTGCATTCCTGAGAAAAATATTAATTGGTCATGAAATATTTTTAATACACATTGAATTTGTTTGGCAATATTTTACTTCAATTTTTTATCTACCAATACTTATAAGATGTTAATTATAATTTGACACAATATCAGGTTTTGAATTTGATGATATCTCACTTCACAAAAATAATGAATGGCTTTCAAGACCCGAGATGATATGGTTACCTAAGAATCTTTGATCTCATCTCTTTCCACTCTCTCCCTGTCTCCACTCCACAGTTTCCTTGAAGTTCTTCAAACTCTTAGGCATAATCCTGCTGCAGACCTTTGTACTTATTGGTTACAGTGCCAGTAACACCAATGATGCACCATGACCACCAGCCTCTCTTACTCTTTTTATTCAAGATTCTGTTCAACTGTCATCCAGAGAACCTCTTGATCACTTGATCTAAAATAATATTTCTCCTATACAATAAAAATTTGCTGAATGACTGAATAAATTCATAGGTAGATCTGGGTTTCAGGCAAGGTTATTTATTATCCCAGCACGCTTAAAAATAAGAACAAAATCCAAAGAAACAAAAAGAAATTCCCCTGGTGTTTGAGTTTAAATAAGTTGCTTGTTTGCTGGGTGTATCCTGCTTTTGTATAGCATGGGTGTGCAGCCAGAAATACAGGCATTTTGAAACTCTCTAGGTCATACTCTGGGGCTTTTTGATACTGCCTCCAATTGGAACATAGAAAATTTCATTTTGTACTTGGGAGCAATGATATCAGATTTGATTTAACTCTTTGTAATAACTACTTACGCTTCTGTAAGCTATGTGGTAAAGTTATTTGTGTAGTTTGAATTATAGTTTTGAGTAGTAGCTTTTATAGATTCAAATCAAAGTTGCATGATGCAAAGGATTTAGTTCAGAAACATTGGTTTTAAAGTAAGCTGAAACATATTAGATTGTAAAATATCACTTAAATGGCAAAATATCTATGGGGGAAATCTATTTTATACTGTAATGCTTCTAGTATTGTTCTTTTGAAATAGTAGATGCTCAATACACCTTGCTGACTTAAATTTATTTTATAATCTGATCTCCATTCTAGGATAACACCATTAGCTCCATATTATGAATTTATCAGCATTTTTTAGTGTATATCACACATACTGATGTTTTACTAAATGACATGCTTCCAGGCTTTAGTAGACACACAATGCATAGCATTTGTTCTGACCGGTTGGTTAGGTATTGCTAAGTATTTTTACTTTCACCTATGAATGGCATTAAAGAGTGTTTTGTTTGTTTGTT
>NW_007726972.1:357092-359206 GCF_000696425.1 Galeopterus variegatus
TAAAATATCACTTAAACGGCAAAATATCTATGGGGGAAATCTATTTTATACTGTAATGCTTCTAGTATTGTTCTTTTGAAATAGTAGATGCTCAATACACCTTGCTGACTTAAATTTATTTTATAATCTGATCTCCATTCTAGGATAACACCATTAGCTCCATATTGTGAATTTATCAGCCTTTTTTAGTGTATATCACACATATTGATGTTTTACTAAATGACATGCTTCCAGGCTTTAGTAGACACACAATGCATAGCATTTGTTCTGACCGGTTGGTTAGGTATTGCTAAGCATTTTTACTTTCACCTATGAATGGCATTAAAGAGTGTTTTGTTTGTTTGTTCGTTTTTGTTTTGATTTTTACTAAATGTAAGTACTTTGCTGTTATGTTACTCCTATGTTATATTTATCATACGTCAGTAATAGTATAGCATTTTAATGCTATCCCTGTCTCCTCTGAGTTCTAAAAGTGTAATTTTAATTATATTTAATACCTAGCTTAATTGTACAGAACAAGTATATTTGATTATCTTTCTTGAAGCCAGTACATACGACATTTTTCCTGTATTCTGAAACTCACGATTATCTTGATTTCAGTATGGTGTGTATCTTAAAGATGAATGTCCAAACTCAACTTTGTGGCTCATTATAATGACCACATCTTTTATACTGTACTTATACCAAGTTTAAGCTGGTATCTTTTCAGGTTTATTCAGTAGTTTATGATATAATGATTTCAAATAATTCTTTATGTAACAAAATGTATGGTGTGGTATGTTAGGACTTATCTTTTTTTAAAAAACGCCAGTCATGGCAGATGTGAATATCTGATGTGCATGTGAGAAAAATCATTGTCTTCTGAGAAGTGAGGTATTTTTTCTCAAATATTCCTGAAGCTTGTCACCTTGGGCAAATGTCTTATGTTTTTGAGCCACAGTTAACTTACCTATGAAAAGAGGATAATATTGTAATGTACCAAGTCAACAATATATTAAATATGAATATATTGTGGCCATAATACATAGACTATTGCACAATGACATTTCAAATTTATAAATATAAAATAGGTCATGGGGGCTCCCAGTTAAGAAGATGGAATAGATGGTCCCTAGCATCACTCTCTCCCACAAATCAACCAATTTACAACTACTAAAAAGCAATGACAGTCAAGCTGGGACCGCTAGAGCTCAGATGAAGAGGAGGAGAGACCGACAGAGTTCATGAAGACAGGAGAAGCCATGATGAGAGAAAGAAAAAAACTCTGTTTTGTGCCATGGCCACTTCCAGGCTGGAGCTGCTGAGCACATGGAGCAGGAGCTGGCAAAAGCCACAGCTGAGCCTTTCGGATGTAGTTAGTTGGAGGCAGCAGGAAAGAAGAGGACCTTGGTGACCCCCAGGCCAGCAATACCACCAAGAGGTTTCCCATGAACCCACACAGGACTGAGGAGCCACAACAACTGAAAAAGAGCCACTTAGAGGCCACTGAGTCATTGCAAGGGATTGGCACATGGCCCGTCCCATGGGAAGTATTTGGAGCACGGGTGGTGGGGTAGATAGGCCCACCAGGGGAACACTGGGGCACAGCATGGACATCTGATCTGCCCCCCAATCAGTGCAGGACCACTCAGAGGAGAATGGTCAGGAATGCAGAATTGCATAGGGGTACAGTTTGATGAAAAACTCAGGCCCAGATGAGAGATTTTACAGAACACAGATCCACTGGGTCTCTGGAGAGCCAGAAGTACCTATAAGGTCAACCATTAAACCCTGAGCTGCACAAAAAGTCTTCCCTAGGGAAACAGCAGCAAAGCAGCAATTTAAACAACCACACAGCTCAAGTACTGGTTCCCACAGGAAGTTCCCTTGTGTTAGAAGTAAAGGACAAAAAATTAATTCCAGCCCAGGCACATCAGCAGCACCTTGGGGCCTGCCTCAGAACCGGAGGCTTGGATCCAAGGACTGGACCCCACTCCCACTTCCAGGCAAACTGCACCAGTGCCTTTGGGCAAGCCCAGGGACCTGAGGCATGGAGAATGGGACTGGACTCCCCTCCCACAACCAGGCACACCACGCCAGCACCTTGGGGCCTGCCCAGGGACCCGAGGCAAGGA
>NW_007726972.1:360159-374504 GCF_000696425.1 Galeopterus variegatus
GGCCACTTCCAGGCTGGAGCTGCTGAGCACATGGAGCAGGAGCTGGCAAAAGCCACAGCTGAGCCTTTCGGATGTAGTTAGTTGGAGGCAGCAGGAAAGAAGAGGACCTTGGTGACCCCCAGGCCAGCAATACCACCAAGAGGTTTCCCATGAACCCACACAGGACTGAGGAGCCACAACAACTGAAAAAGAGCCACTTAGAGGCCACTGAGTCATTGCAAGGGATTGGCACATGGTCCGTCCCATGGGAAGTATTTGGAGCACGGGTGGTGGGGTAGATAGGCCCACCAGGGGAACACTGGGGCACAGCATGGACATCTGATCTGCCCCCCAATCAGTGCAGGACCACTCAGAGGAGACTGGTCAGAAATATAGAATTGCAAGGGGTGCAGTTTGATAAAAAGACTCAGGCCCAGACCAGTGTTTCTATACAACCCAGGTGCATCAGATTTCACCAGATCCAGAAGTTCCTATAAAGTCAACTGTTAAAAACTGAGCTGCACAAAAAGCCTTCCCCAGGGAATCGGCAGCAAAGAAGCAATTTAGCCCAACAACAGAGCTCAAGTGCTGGTCCCCACAGGTAGTTCCCTCATTTTAGAAGTAAGCAAAAGACAACAAACTAGTTCTAGTGCATAGTTGAAGTGGTGGGAACAGCAAATAATCCAAAACAGAACTGAAAGAAAAAACAAAGTACTCACAACCAGAGACAAAGTTTGATAACTAGTAAAGGTCTCATTTCACCAAAGAACCTCTAGAACACCTAGAAGGACTGGAAATCCCCTGGGCTACCAAGCCAGGAAGTGGGGAGGGGTGGGGGTCTCAGCCATGCCTCCTGACACCTGCAACCAGTCCAGAGGACAGAGGCCTAGGGCCTTGGCCACACACCCCCACAAGTGCAACCACTCCAGCGATGACCACTGAGGTGATGCCCTTGGCTCTCCTGACCTGGGGCAATGGGGGACCATGGGCCTTATCCACGTCCCTCTGCATAAGCAACCAGCACAGTGGCAGCCACCAAGTCCACTTCAGGAGGTGACCCGGCCTCACCTGAGCTGGGGCAGTGGTGGGCCTAGGGTCTTGATCATAGCCCCCACCCCCGCACTCAACCAGCCCAGTGATGACCAGCAAGCCTCAGCAAGAAGGGCCCTGGGTTCCTGAACTGGGGTGGTGGGGGTGAGGGCTATTGCCACACCCCCTTAACATCTGCACCCAGCCCAGCAATAAACAAGCCATCACTGGGAGCCTACTAGTCTCCCTTGTGGGAATGTAGCGGGTGCCACAGGCCTCAATCCCACCCCTCCTCTTTCCTCCTTCTATCATCCCATTTCCTTCCCCTTTCCCCTCTCCCCCTCCCTCCCAACTGCTGTTTAACAACATTGTAGAATGTAAAAAAAATTAATAAAATTAAAAAAAAATAGATAAAATAGATCTCACATGAATATATTTTTCTTATTATGAATATGGCACATTAGATTTATGTGATCCTTAAGACACGTAAAGCATTTCTGTATTACACATTAAGCTTTTGGTCTTATTGATTTTTCAATACTTTTTGATTTACAAATTAGATTAAATGGACAAATTTCTAGATGAACACAAAGCACCAAAACTGGCTCAGGAAGAAATAAGCAATCTGAATAGACCTATATCAAGTGAAGATTTGAATCAGTAAACAGAAAACTACCTGCATCTGGCCCAGGGCTAGATGGCTTCACTGCTAAATTTATTAAAGAAAAATTAATATAATTTTTTATAAACTCTTGAAAAAAATCGAAAAGGAGGAAATACTTCCAATATTATTCTATGAGACCAGTATTACCATGATACCAAAACCAGAGAAATACATCACAAGGAAACTGCAGAACAATATTTCTTATGATTATGCATGCAAAATTCCTTAACAAGATACTAGCAAACCGAATCCACCAATATACAAAAAGAATTAGACACTATGGCCAAGCGGAATTTATCACAGGGACATAAGGTTGTTTTATCATCTGAAAACCAGTTAATGTAATACATCATATCAACAGAATAAAAATGCAAATCATGTGATCATCTCAATAGATGCAGAAAACCATTTGACAAAGTCAACATCTTTTCATGATAAAAGCAATCAACAAACTAGAAATAGATGGGAACTTCCTCAACGTGATAGTGGGCACCTACAAAAAACCCACAGTTAACATCACACTTAATGATGAAGGACTGGATACTTTCCCCTAAAATCAGGAACAAGACAATGATGTTTGCTCTTGTCTCTTCTATTCAACATTTTATTGCAGATTGTAGCCACAACATTTAGGAAAAAGAAAGAAAGAGAAAGAGATGATTGGGGGGTGGGAGGGAGTGAGGGAAAGGAAAGGAAGAAGGGGGGAAGGGAAGGAAAGAGAGGAAAGGGAAGGGCAGGTCATCCAGATTGGAAAAGAAGTAAAACTATTTCTGTTTTCAAATGACATGAACTTGGATGTGGAAAATTTTAAAGAATCCACTAAAATATGTTTGGACTACAAAACAGAGGTAATCGAGACAGTGTGGTTTGAGCATAAGGATAGGCATACAGAGCAATGGAATAAAAGTTAGAATTCAGAAATAAAGCCATATGTACATGGTCAATTTTTAATGAGGATACTAAGACCATTCTATGGGGAAAATGAATGGTGCTGGGACAACAGCAACAAATAGTGCTAGGACAGGTGGATAGGCACATGCAAAAGAATGAAGTTGAACTCTCACCTCACATCATGTACAAAAATTAACTCAAAATGGACCAAAACCTAAATGTAAAAGCAAAATTTATCAATTACTTAGAAGAAATGATAGGGGTAAATATTCATGATTTTGAATTTGGCAAGAAATTCTTAGATATGACACCAAAAGTACAAGCAACAAAAGAAAAAGTTATACTTCATAAAAATTGTAAACTTTGTGCTTCAAAGGACATAATCAAGAACATAATAAGACAACCCACAGGATGGGAAAAAATATTGGCAAACCATTTATCTGATAAGGAAACTTTATGTGAAATATATACAAAAACTCTTACAATTCAATAATAAAGAATCACATAACAAAATAAAAAATTGGGGCAAAGGATCTGAATAGACATTTTTCCAAAGAAGATATAAAAATGGCCAATAAACCTATGAAAAGATGCTTGATATCATTAAGCATCAGGGGAGTGCAAATTAAAACCACAAGATTTCATTTCACACCTATTAGGATGTGTAAAATAAAAAGAAAAGACAGATAACAAGCATTGGGGAGCATGTGGAGAAATCAGAACCCTCATACACTGCTGGTGGGAATGTAAAATTATCTAGTTGTTTTGGAAAGCAGTCTGGCAGTTGCTCAAACAATTAAACACAGAGTTACAATATGATCCAGCATTTCTACTCTTAGATATATACCCAAGAGAAATTAAACCTTATGTCCAAACAAAAACTTGCACCCAAATGTTTATAGCAGCATTATTCATAATAAGCATAAGGTAGAAACAATGCATATGTCTATCAACAGACAAATGGATAAATAAAATGAGATATATCTATATGATGAAATATTATTCAGGCATAAAAAGGATTGAAATACAGATACATGCTAAAACACAAATGAACCTTGAAAACATAAGTGAAAATAAATCTGTTACAAAAGATCACATACTATATGATTTGATTCACATGAAAGCCCACAATAGGGAAATGTGTTGAGACAGAAAGTAAATATGTGGTGCTTAGGGCAGAAGTGGGAGCAGGGATGGGGGAATAGGGGGTAATAGCTAAAGGATACATTGTTTCTTCTCAAGATCATAAAAATGTAATAAAATTGTAGTGATGGTAGTGCCTATATGTGAATACACTAAAATATACTAATATACTAAAAACTACTTTAAATAGGTGAATTATACGGTATGTGAAGCCTATCTCAATGAAGCTGTTAAAAATGCAATATGGTTATAGATTTGTGGAATAAACTTGAGAAGCACTATAATGTAAATTAACACTCTTGTACACCTATGAAATAGTCAAACCAAGTTTCATGAGACTAACAATATTTGTAATCAAGAATATTCTTTATTTGAGAGACCCCTCTGCCCAGAAGCAGGCAAGGAGCATGCCTCGGGTCCTAGGCAGGAGCCGAGGGCAGCCCCCTCCACCTGGAAGCAGGCAAGGAGCATATTGAAAACACAATTTCCACATACAGGGCCCACCACAGACACAGCTGCTGCAAAAGCAACTCGATGCCACAGCAGTAGCCACAGCCACCATACAGGTGGCCTGCCAAACACTCAACTGCTTTGATACAAAGAGAGTCACCAGAGGAGACCAGAAAAAAGAAGAGAAAATCTCTCTCCTCAAAGCCCACTCTAGAGTAATGGAAGAAACTGCTCTACCAGATGACCAAACATCAACACAGAGAACTAGAAATATGAAAATCCAGGAATATATGGCATCACCAATAGAATGCAGTAATTCTCAAATACCAGACCCTATAAAACAGGCAACCCTTGAAATGACTGAAAAGGAATTCCAAGCAACTATCTTAAAGAAACTCACTAAAATATGAGAAGACTCAGTTAGACTGAGAAATGAGAAAACAAACAAACAAACAAACCAAAATAAAAAAAACAAAAAACCCAGGATATGAAGGAAGAAATTTACAAAGAGATTAATACCTTAAAACAGAATGTAGCAGAATTCATGCAACTGGAAGATTCCTTCAATGAAATAAAAAATGCAACTGAAAACTTAAACAGCAGGTTAGAACAAGCAGAAGAAAGAATTTCTGATCTTGAAGATAGTCTTTTTGAAATAATCCAGGCAGACAAAAAGAAGAAAAGAATTTTAAAAATGAATAAAATCTAAGAATGCTAGCAGACAAACTTAAGCTCACAAACATTCGAATCATGATTTCCAGAAGGGGAGAAGAAAGGAAAAAGAATGAAAAATCTATTCAACAAAATAATAACAGAAAATTTCCCAGGTATAGGGAGAGACATAGGCCTTCAGATCCAGTATGCCCAAACACATTCAAGCCAAAAAGATCCTCTCCAAGACAAACTGGCAAAGCTCATTATAGTCAAACTGGCAAAGCTTGAAGACAAACAGAGAATTCTAAAAGAAGCAAGAGAAAAGTGTCAAGTCACCTATAAGGGAGCCCCTATCAGACTAACAGTAGACTTCTCAACAGAAACTCTACAGCCAGAAGAAAAGGGGATGAAATATTCAAAATACTAAAAGGAAAAATTTCCAGAAAAGAATACTATACCCAGCAAGTCTATGTCTCAGAAATGAGGGAGATGTAGTGCATTTTCCAGACAAACAAAAACTGCAGGAGTTTACCGCCACATGACCAGCCTGGCAAGAAATTCTCAAGGGAGTCCTGCATCAGGAATCTGAAAAATAATATCACTACCAGATACACAAGAAAGAACAAAACCTACTGGTAGAACAAATGCAGACAGGACAGAGAAAGCTAATACTTACCACCACAAAAATCCAATGCAAAAAAAGCAAACAAACTCTCAGTCTCTTTGGAAGATGATAGGGAAACAATTCATTTTTCTTGAACTAGTAAGTAAAAGGGAAGTGTTAAACATTCACCCTGTCTTCCTGTATAAATTGTTCCTCATGGTAACCATAAATAGCTGAGGAGGGAACAAGCTGAGGAGGGAACATTTCATTTTTCTTGAACTAGTAAGTAAAAGGGAAGTGTTAAACATTCACCCTGTCTTCCTGTATAAATTGTTCCTCATGGTAACCATAAATAGCTGAGGAGGGAACATTTCTGTCTATTGAAGTATCCCAGCTAGTAAATAAAGAGGGAATAAAATAATTAGAATATGGTACTTTACAAATCTCTATTGAAATAATAGATCTAGCAAATGATCATCAATATCTGCCAGTGTCATTGAGAGATGATCAGAAATAATGGGCCTCCTGCAGTAAGAACATATACCTCTGAAGCCAAATCTAACGTGAGTGATACCAGGACTCAGGATCCAACAACCAATAATCAGGAAATGCAGGGGACAGTGGAACATGTTAAATGACACTACTGGGATGGTGACAGCAAATCCAGACCTTGGGAAACTTTATGGGGTAATGGAGAAATATATGAGATGAAGGGGAACCCACAGATTAGAAGAAACTTAAGAGACAGCTGACATAGCAACCAATGCAAGAAGCAGAACTTGTTTGGATTCTGATATAAATAAATCAATTGTAGGAAAGAAAGAGGGAAGGGGAGAGAATTGGAGAAATTTAAACATGTTTAATGTTTGATTATATTAAAGAATTATTATTGGTTTTCAAATGTGAGTATACACTGCAAAAAAAAAAGAAATTAAAGCTATCAAATTTAAGTTTTCTTGTATTAAAAATGACCTATGCTTATATGTTTAACTGAGAAGTAGGTTAACTGTGTTTTTAAATCATTATAACTTCGCACTTCGAAATCTTCTCTACAAAATTTGTTTGGCTTAATTGTCAAAACTGTGACAATTTGTTCTTTGATGTGATCATATTTCCAATTTCTTGTTCATGTAAGATTTCAGTAAAACTCAAAATGTCTTTACAAAAAAATATTCTTTCTTTGAGATTATTATAATCACAAAAAGAAAGAAATTGCAAAAGTTTTTGAAATGTGTATATATATATAATCCCCTCTCTAATACTCTAATATATATTACAGTATTGTGTGGGTGTGTATGTGTGATGTATTGCTTTCTCATCATAATATAAGATATATATTACAGTAATTGGAATGTCCTTCCTAGTGCTTTTTAGTGTGCTCGTCTGGGTTATCTCCATCTTTACTTATTTTGACATATTTTACTGGTATATTAGTTGCAGAAAACTGATAATACTGTTCATTATTCTTGAGCATAGACATACAAATAAGGTATTCAGTGGAATGCAGCTGATTATTGCCCTAAAGATACAGCAATTTTGCATTAATTTCTAAATTAATTTCAGCATTTTTATATTTTTATATACATGTGATATTTTGAATTCTCCTTTGAATGTTTGTAATGTCTTATTTGTTCCCTTAGTAATTATTGAGCTAAACAAAATCTTTGACACGTCTTCATTTTTTATTTGTGTGAGAGTCATAATTTTGCCCTCTTTTAAAAGTTATCTTTAAAAGCTCTTTTCATTAGTTTTCTTTCTGGTATTTAATACAAAACTACACTATGGAGTATAGTGGCAAAAGGAGACAAATCCCTGAACATTTTCCTATTTCTGGGCATCCTTTCTCTTCTTTCAGCATAAGAAGGAATTTGTGTACATGTAGTTTATTAAGATTTTTCTAGCTTGTAGAATATATTTATAAACTTTTTCTTAATTGGTTTATTGAATTCATTTACTGGTTCATTGAAGACTTTATAGAGATATATTCATTGATTTTAAGTAGTATCCCAATGATTGCTGTAAGAATTATGTTTATAATTAGATAATTCTATACTCCAATAAATGAGAGAAAATCAACTTTAACTCATAACTTTAATGTGTTCATACAAGGAAAAAATAGAGATACACATTAAGAAGGCATAACATGAGTTGTTTTAATTGATCAAAATATCTTGAATATGTTTTACAGATAAATGGTGGTTTCTATTACCAGATTAAAACCAAAAGAAAACTAAAATAAGTTCACATTAAAAAAAATTACAAGCAATAAATACAGCACTACAGCTATCACTAATTCTATGTACATTGGATTACGTTTGAAGAAACAGTAAATTCCAGAATGAACATTTTATGAATAAATGCACTGGAAAATAACTTGGAAAAAAATGACATATTAGAATTTTTAGAAAATTAAAATGTGACTTTCACAAGTGATTGCTGAAAAATGACAGTTGTATATTTTAAAAGCTAGAAATTTCCCAAATTAGTTTTTAGACACCAAAGAAGTTAGCTTTTAAAAAGTATCAGATTTACTTTTCTTTGTGAATAAGGTACAAAGATCTTAATTAGTGTTTCAGCTTTAGAGAAGTCTAACATTTAAAAATTTTACTACTAAAAATATATGGGTACAAAACTAATTCTGATTAATCACAAACCTGAAGGCTGTACAGTAGATGAGCCCTTTCAATAAAAGAAATCTGATCTAAATATAATAGGATAGAAGCTCAATAAAAAAAACTTGAAAATTAAAATATCATTTTAGTATAAAATGTTCTCTGATAATTCAACATTTACTACTGTCATTTATGGTTCAGACTTGACAGTTTGGCTAGAAGGATGCTGAAATATGTGAACACTGTCAGCAGATGATTTGAATCTGCATCTTTGAATAATAAATAGCTAACAATTGAGTTTATTAGAAGGAATTTTCATATAATTTATGCAGTTGGAAGTCCAGAACAGCCTGCATTCCTTTTCACAACAGCTTCCTATGAAATCCATAAATTTGAACGTAACTTAATAACACCTCTACATGTATAGATAAACTATAAATTATTAATGTATTGACCAGACCATTTAATATGTTAATTATTACTAATTTAAATAATTTTCCTTGGCAATTTCAAATGGCTTCTGAACTCACCACCTATTGACGGCTAAAGAAACAATTTATGATGACTAAATCATTAGTTTAATCCATTTTAAGCAGATTGACACACTTCAAAAACACATGCACATAATGACTTCTTCCAACATTGATTTTTACTAATTGAACATTCTTATTCTCCAGTGATTTCAGTGGAAAATAACATTTGGAAAACTGGATCCTATTGAGAAGTCACTTTAAAGGCTTTCTTCCATCTTAATTTAATGATTCCACAAACGTCTGTCTGACAACAATTCTTCCTCAATAATATATTCAAGTCTTTCACTGGTTTGTTATCATATATAGTAGCTCCATTAAAATATTAAAACATTGATATATATTGTATTCTTCTAGTTTATTTTTCTTTAATAATCTGGGATATTTCCAAAGCCAGTATCTTCATCTAGTAGAAGTCAGTAAAGAAATATTTTAATGGGGTAAAATCCATAAGAGTAGCAGACTGGCATTTATTACAGTAGTTTATAATTTCTGGATTAGAATGCAAGTTCATTGTCAAATGAAATGAAGAAATATGTCAAGCACACCTATTATTAAGGTATGGGTCACTACAGCTAATATATTCAATAAAATAATGGCCTTGTGTTTTAAAAATAAATATTTTATATCTTATCACAGACATTTCTGTTCCTTTAGTTCTCAAAATTCTGATGCTGGCATCTGGTTGTCTTTAAAATATTTACCAAATATAGAATTCCAGACTCTATTTTATTATAAAATCAGCCCAGACACAGTATCAGATACTCACATGCATTATGTATTTGCTTTAAAAAATTTACCTATTTACAAGCTTATTTTTTGCAATTTTTTTTTACAAACTTCCAAGAAAATAAGAAACCCTTCATTGATATCCTTCACGTAAAATGATTTCTAACTTGTCTACACTGTAGAAATGGAAGGGGCAAAGTTTGTATTTACAGATAACAGAGAAACCAATTCCCTCCCACTTGTGTAGTAAGACAGGCAAGGAGCTAGTAAGGTGTTTTGTAGCATCAACCAAGTTGGTCTCCCTAAGGATACAGAAGGAGGATTGTGTATCACACATTCTGTTCACCAGCTCACAAAAACAAATATGTCACAGGATATAACTGTGACATATGAGCAAATGAGTAGCTAGTAGCAATTCTGCTCCATTGTTTTTCTTAGAGAAAAGAAGGTAAGCCACAGGGATAGTTAACTCTTTGTAGGGTTCACCTGAGAGGGTAATTACAAAAGGGGCTAGAGTAGTTTCTGGGAAAAAAAAAAAAACACCCATGAAGATGGGTCAGAGATTTAAAAAACAAACAAAAAGTTAATTTCCTTCCATGTCTACAGACCTTAGCTAGGTCTCTTGAGGCAACAAGAGTAGAATCATGCCCAATGTGTATATGGACTTTCACAGTCATTTGTGCATTCATGCAGGGGCATGCTTGATCTGGCTCACACCAGCTCACAGGCGTTGATTGTGCTTATCTTTTTTCCAGTTCCACATTCAGTGATGTCAGGTTGGTAGCTTGAAATCAGCCAGGGTGGGAGTATTTACTGGCAAACATGACAAATCAGAGCTTTTTTCCCCTGGAGAACTGGTTGTTAAACATTTATCAACACGTTGCTGATTTCATGTGAAGGTTTTCTTTATAGCATCAAGAAACTCATTAATATTAACGTCTTCTGGCCATAAAGTCATGGATCCAAGTCCTTTAGTTAGAGTGGCACGAAACAGACAATGATTCCTTTATTTTCAATCATACAGCTTTTCTGATTTTAAGACAATATTTTCAATATCATGGAAGCTTTTTCCATTTAAGTTTTCACTAGGACAGTCATGACTATAACCTGGAACATCACTGATTGTTGACACTGTGTAAGATGCACTACGGAGAGCATCTGTTTGAGAAAAGCTGTTTCCAAATTGGATTTTGTACTGATTCCAGTTTCTTCTCAGAATTGCTTGAACCTATCAATCAAAAAGAAACAGAAAGAACAAGAGCAACCCATTAAGCGAAAAAAAGATGTGTAATTGAACAATAAAATAAGTTTTATAAAAAAGCTTTTTTAAAAATTGAGTGAATTAATGAATAATATTGCTTATTTTCTTGTTTAGTTTAAAAACTAATTTGAGTAAACCATCTTTATATTAGAAAATATATTGCAAATTCTCTGTACTTTTATATTCCATTTTTTCTTTCCATGCTTTGTCTTCAAAGCTTTAACAATGCAGATGTATATATTGTTGTCAAATAGTTAATATAGACCCCCACTTACAAGACGTACAACATCTAGTTTTATATCAATATCTTTATCAATAAAATGATAAGATAATTAGCATGAGTATAAAAAAAGAGGGAAATGATATCAAAGAAAAAGAATTTAGGGATACAGAGAATGTAAATTCTTAGTATCATCATTAGCAGAAGCAGCAACCTTTTATTGAGTGATTCTTATATGCCAGAAATTATGCTACATTCTGGAAAAAAAAAAAGAAAAAAAGCAGGGTATTTGTCTTCATGGAGTCTACTACCAAGAGGGAAGAAAGGTGTTGGACAAATAATTACAAATGGCATGAATATTGTGAAAAAGAAGTTTATGTCCACTTTTATGTATTTGGATTCTCTTTTGCCTGAATTTCAAGTTTAATTACTTTTTTCTCTTCTCTGTTTGGGATTACAGATCAGGACTTAGGTAGGTCATATACAGTTAATTTGTTTTATTTAAACTTAAGACACTAAGACAATTTTTTTCATGTTGAGTCAGAGGACACAAATGAGAGTCCTCAAACTCAATCACCTGGACATTTCCAGATCTAATGAGTGAGCAGACTGGCTTGGGGCAGTCTGCTTCTAGGTTACAAATGTATTAGCTAGATGCATATGCATATTAGACAAGTGCCTATGTCTGCCCAGAGTGTGTACTGTTTTGAGTAGTCTTCCCCAAGCTATCTGCTGATCTTTAGTCCTTTGATTACTTCCCCAAAGGGAATCTGAGCATCAAAAAAGACATTTCCAGATCTAATGAGTGAGCAGACTGGCTTGGGGCAGTCTGCTTCTAGGTTACAAAAGTATTAGCTAGATGCATATGCATATTAGACAAGTGCCTATGTCTACCCAGAGTGTGTACTGTTTTGAGTGGTCTTCCCCAAGCTATCTGCTGATCTTTAGTCCTTTGATTACTTCCCCAAAGGGAATCTGAGCATCAAAAAGCAATTTTTCCAGTAACTCATGTACTATAAACATATTCATGTGATACTTGTTTAACTTTCTGCTACTTATATATAGTTTCTCAACTTTCTATTCACTATATTCATGTATAAAATCAATATTCAATTTTTAAAAAGAGCTTATTTCTTTTCATTTCTTGTGTAATAGGCCAAGAAAACTCAGTTGGCCAAATTACAAACACTCTATAGCAAATAAGTATTCCCAGGATGTCTGTAGATCCATGGAATATTTAAAAATCCCATTAAAGTGTCCCATACTCCATCACTTAAAATGAACACAAAGTTTTACAGTCTCATTTCATGTTTTAGCAGGTAGCAGAAAAAGAAGGAGAAAATACAGACAACAATTTGCTTAGGCCATACTCAAAATGAGCTTTTAGAATTTCCAGTTAGCTTCTCTCTATTCAAAAATTGTACAATTAAAATGCAATTACATGGTTTTAAAAGTTAGATTACTAGGAAGTTCCATAACTTCAGAACTTTCAAAGCTCATTTCTTTAAATATGGTAACCGTATCTGAAGGAAATATTTACATTTATGTAAATGTGCTTTGAAAACAAAAGCATTTATAGGATGATAAATGTTTTTATCTTGCAAAAAATTATACTTTGTTTCCCACGTGATTTAGTAATGTACTTCTAAATTCTCCAAATAAAACATTTAAATTAAGGTAATTTAAAAATAATATCTGCATATGTAATATCTTCAAGAACATAAGCAAATGACAAAATGGCTTTATATTGCGAATTTTAAATAAATATTCAGAGATTTAAAACAAAATAACTTTTAACCAATTATCTAGATATTTCTGATGGGAATTATTTTTGATCCTGATTTTTTATGCTTAATAAATTTCTCTTCACTTTGTTGCTAAATGCTGGGCTGATTGAGTACATAAACTATATAGCTTCTGGCTGAAAGGAAGTGGAATGCAGCTTTGTATAAAAGATTCTACATAAATGTTAAGAAGTTGACAGGAAGAAATGTCTTAGTTGTGAGTCTAGTACTTACTGTCTTAACAAGGAAAGTTTAAATTAATTATAAAAGCCAAAATGGCTTTGAAATATTTGTTTGCTCTTGAAATATATACTTTCATTAAGGTCATCACTCAATTTCTTCCTTGCAAGAAAAACCATGGAAAGCCAAGTTCCTTAATTGTGGGTCTTATCTATTAAAGTTAAAAATAAACCCAATTAAAGCCCCATAGGCTTTGTAGAGTTCTGTTTGTTTATATTATTCTGAATAAGGATGTTACATTTTCTTTCTTTCTTTTTTTTTTCCTTTTTGTCTTTTTTACTGACCGGTAATGGGATCGCAACCCTCGGTGTTGCGCCCGCACCACGCTCAGCCAGTGAGTGGGAACCGGTCTCCACATGGGATCTGAACCCTCGGCGAGAGCGCCGCCACGCTCCCAAGTGGCGCACTCTCCAGTGCGCCACCGGGCCGGCCCAGGGGTGTTACATTTTCATCTGCTTCCTCTAGTGTGGTATCACATTCATAGAACAGGATATTAAAGTGGCCGGTCAATAAACTTTAAATTAGAAACTTTTAATGGGGAAAGGTAACAGTATAAAAATGTCATTCTAAAGAAGACAGCCTGGTGTCATTAAAGATATGAATATGTTTTCCATTGTTTTATGCATGAGTGTTGTATATGCATAAGTAGTAAGGCCAAATGTTTAAAATATAACATTACAACTTTATGTACCCATTAACGTCTGATACAAGGAAACAACTTTATATTCCTTAATCTAAATCAGCTGAAAAATATTTAATATAGCTTTGTATAAAAATTTCACCTACTTCTCATTACAGGATGTGGGTTCAGTTGTTCTCAACAAATATTTCTGTTAACTTTATAAAAATATCTATCCTCGGGTGTTGTTAGATACACTCTTTTTATGACTGGAGTGCCTACTTTATGTTCACAGTTCACATTTTTGTCTAAGTAGACTGAGGATGAAATGAAAGTGGCCTGAGCACTTGCCAAGCTTACTTAACTAGTGAAAAACACTAATAGAAGAAGTTGGCAAAAAAATAAGTGAAAGGTGAGAGTAAAAAAAAAAAAAAGTGCAGCTTTTAAAGCAAGCCATTTGACCTAATGTGGAAAGAAAGAAGGAAACTAAGCCTGAGAAAATGATTTTAAGAAGTACATGACATAGTTGGAACCACACAAAATGAAACTGGCAGCTGTTTCTTCACGTTATGAGAGTGGGAAAAACTAAGAGGCAATGAGACAGAAAGGGAGGGATTATAGTATTTCTTAAGATGAGAAAGGAATCATACTCACACAGGGATTGAATCTCCAGAGATGAAGAAAAGGGAACAGATATTAGAGATTTGTGAAGAACTAAAGGATTTGGCAACAACCTGGCTCAAAGATTTTTGTATTATTTAATTTTCCAATGCCAAAATTTTCTCAATTTTAGGACATGGCAGAAGATCAAGGTTCTGTGTCTCTTTTGCTTACACAGATAGAGTGTAACAGGAGTGTTAGGCACTAGTTTGTTTATTGCCTGGTCACTCTTTCTAAATAAAAGAGTCAATTTGAAATTTCGATTTCAATATGATT
>NW_007726972.1:375425-378448 GCF_000696425.1 Galeopterus variegatus
TTGAGTTTTATTATCAAAACAAATGATGGATCTGTTCTTTCTAATTGCATTCTCTGTCTATCCTTCTCACTGACTTCAGAAAAACTCACTATTGTTCTCAGTATAGCGGAATCACAGAAGCAACATGTAAAAGTATGAAACATAGACTTCTATATGTGATAGTTTTCTACCTCATTATAAATAAATATATAAAATGAATACCTATATTTTGTAATTAGAATATATTTTCAATTTTAATTAAAAATTAAACATTGAATTTTATTATATGCCAAGGTAAAGTAAAATAAGCAAGGGACAACAATACTTTGTAGTTTTTTTTTTGTTTTTTTTTTTGTCTTTTTCCGTGTCTGGCAACGGATCGCAACCCTCAGTGTTGCCCCCGTACCGGACCGGGGACCGGCAACGGGATTGCAACCCTCGGCGTTGCCCCCGCGCCTCGCTCAGCCAGTGAGCGGGAACTGGTCCGTATGTGGGATCCGAACCCTCGGGCGGGAGCGCCGCCGTGCTTCCCAAGCGGCGCACTATCCATTGCGCCACCGGGCCGGCCCGACTTTGTAGTTTTTAATGAGATGTATAAGATCTCCAGTGCTGGTTTGTTTTATAGGAATGGTTCTCATAACGTTCTGCCAACTGCTTCCATGTGTTCCCTATCTGAAGCGTTGTAATAAGCTTCATAGTGATCACTTGTGATAAGCTTCATAGTGATCAAGTGTCTTTATCTCACTCAGTTGCTATCTAGATTTCTAAATTTTGTTCAATTTTGCCAAAATCCTCCTACAGGTTAAAAATTTTCAAGTAGATTAAAAACGTATGAAGAGCTAAGTCAGTATAAACCAAACTACTGAGCTATAACAGATTCACATGCGTAGAAATATGGTATCTGTTATTAAAATGTCTAAAACTTCCCAAGCAGGAAAGCCTTGGATAAAAACCTAGAAATATCCAAGAGTACATTGTCATGTTACAAATTAGAATATTCTAGTCTAAATTTCCTAACCCACTGCATCTTCTCTCCGTGTAACTGAAAGTTTAATTCTTTCAATCCTTTTGCATCCTCTGTAAAACTGTTTCCAAAGGCCACTTGGTGGGGCAGGCAAAAAAAGAAAGGGGAAAATGAGCCAATTCTATTTCCTATTAGAGTGCATGTTCTATGAAGTTAAGGATTGCCTAGCACTGTGCCTTGGACAAAGTTCAGACCTAATAGGATTCAAAAGGTAAATCAAATGACTAGATGAATAAAAGTCACTGATGGAATATTTTAAAGTGAGGCTGGCTTTTCCCTAGCCTTGAATGCCCATATAATCTGAGCATTTGAGAAGTAGAGTGGCACCTACAAAAAGAGATTCTATTGTTCTTGTTGGAAATGGAATTTGAAATAGTTGTGCTTGGTAATTTTTAATCTTATCTAATTTTTTAAAAGGAAAATAAATATTTTAAATACAAAATGACAAAAGGAATGAAATCAATGATCATACCTCTCCATTAAAGAAGCAGAAAATTGTGGAGACCAAAAGACCCTATAAAAGAAAAATAAATTATATGAAACCAAATGGAAAAGACATATGTATTTGTAACCAACTTGCTGCATAAGTAATAAAACCAAAATTTAATACTAAATTTCTCTAGCTGCCTTCTTGTTGTCAAGAACGCCATACCTGATAGTGCATAAGGATGTGCATGATGTAGTCATATACCTCCTCTGCAATCCTTCCTTCAGGTCGCCATGGAATGAGCACAAATTCAATGCCAAGCAGTGGCACCAGGATAAGAGTAGCTCTCACAGCTTTCATGTAGAGATTGGATTCTGCCTGGTGTGTAACTTTTAACTTGGTGATAAGAACGCGTACTATATTTAGCAGGAAAAAAAGATTCACCTAAAAAGAAAACAAAATGGCATATGAAAATCATTTTACATTTAACATTAAGAAGCATTATTGAAGAATACCCAATTTAATAAATCTTAGAATATTTTCAATGCACAAGAATATGTTCTTAATGAGTATGTTTGTCTATGGTATTAATTTATATGCTGGAATTATGATTTATTCATTTAACAAATACATCAATTTTAATGGACCTAAGTTTTAGAAAAATAAAATCTGGTAGAATTATTGTGCAGCATGTTGTTTTTCTATGGTCCAAAAATGAAAGTTTTCAAACATTTTCATCTCGAGGAAAAAAAAATTGTTTGTAGCAGATGTTAATTTTTAAAGCATTGCCTCCTCATCAGTGTCCATACAACATACTTTTCAAATGCATATTATACCATGATAATCATTTTCATCTTTTTGGTTTATCTTTCCTATGTTTCTTTTTGTAACAGTAATCCTTACATCTTTTTGTAACAACAATGCTTACAGCTCTCCAAAATAGTACTGTAATCCTCTTTATCCTTAAGGGGAGACTGAGTCACACAATTGAACCAGCTGATATTCAACCTATATCATCCTAGAACTAAAATGCTTTGGCTTCCCATAAGGCCTTCTGTTAATTACTTTTTTGTAATTACAAACTTACTATTTATTGTGCTTTAATAACTTTCCTCAATAGTCAACATTCCTTTTGAAAGAGAGACATAAACTTTGAAAATATAGTGTGACTCGAGAAATAGAGTCCTGCTGAAACACATTCCTTTCTCTCCCTCTCTCTTTCTCTGAATACTACTTTCTGTCTTTCCTATCTTTACGTTTGGCCATTTTCTCTTTGCCCATTCCTTATGCCTTCCATAGTATTATTGATGTTAAATACAGATCAGCCAAAGAACCCTGTAGGGGCTAATTACTATTCTTTTTCCTTTTTTCTCACCCTGACTTCTTGCATGTGCCCTTTGTATGATAATCTTATAATGTCAAACTACAAACCAATGTATAATTTATATCCACATACTTTAATAAATTGGAAAAAAATAATGGTAGCATCTCATTTAATATAGAAAGTGATGAACAAATAGCATACATTTGTTAAGCTAAGGCATGTGTTACGGAAATAACTGGGCATAAAAATATTACACTTCTATTCTTAGG
>NW_007726972.1:379039-382065 GCF_000696425.1 Galeopterus variegatus
TAATGGTAGCATCTCATTTAATATAGAAAGTGATGAACAAATAGCATACATTTGCTAAGCTAAGGCATGTGTTACGGAAATAACTGGGCATAAAAATATTACACTTCTATTCTTAGGACATTCAGTGGAACATATGCTTCAAAAATATACAGCTCACTATAATCCTGTTGGAAACACATCTATTGTAAGTTACATATTTACAGACACAGGACTGTGATAAAGACAAAAGCAGAAAAAGCCATTTCAACAGGTGTAAGAATGAAATGACAAATCAACGTGTCAGCTGTTATTCCACCCTTTTGAATGTACTCTTTTCCTAAGGATTCATTGCTGTTTTAAAAGTTTTGACTAAATGGAAATTACTTACCAATCCACAGAAGAAAAGATGATAATGTCCTTTTATCTTCTTATAATGTATTATATAGAATATTTTATAATCTTAATATATAAAATCAAAAATTTAAGAAACACAGTAGAATATTGCAATTTAGATCTCCATTATAAGAAAATTTCTTAAATGAAAAGTACTTCTCTAAAATGGCAAGTCTGACTTAAAATGTGAAATTAGAAACTGGAATTGACAATGACAATGATCGTAATGTTAGCAATTGTATAAAAAGTTATTTTAGAGTGAATTGGACACTGTTCTCCGTGCTATTTTCCACATAATATAGTTTTGAGATATATGATACTCTCACCCTATTTTAAATTGGTCAATGGACACAAAGAATGATTGCGTATTGTAATGATGAATAAGCTAACTATACTGATCTAACCACCACACATTGTACAGTTATTGAAAATCAACATTGTACCCCACATGTATGTATAATTAAAAAACAAAGTATGTCCCATGCAATATTTGCGACTTACTTATACTAAAAAAATAGAATAAAAAATAAAATAAAATAAAAGGAAGTATTTACAGAAAATAAAGTAGGACAAGAGGATCATTCTTTTTTTTTAATAAATGGAAGTATTTACAGAAAATAAAGTAGGACAAGAGGATCATTCTTTTTTTTTAATAAATGGAAGTATTTACAGAAAATAAACAAAAATGAAACAAGAATTTTAAGCTTTGGATGACTTTCTCTGAATATCATCCACCTTAGAGCAAAACATGCTAAGAAGAAGAAAGGAAACATGACTTTACTCCAACACCCATAAAATTTACATAGCTGGTAGGCATAAGACATTTTTCATATGACAATACCACCCTAGGGTCATGACAGGAAGCAGGGTGAATAAATACAATGCCTGTAGCAGGATTCCTGGAAGCCGTTGTCATACAAGAATGGCCAGCTATCACTTAACTATATCCTGAAATGAACTAAATATTTCTCCCTGAACCCAAATTAAATGTATTCTCTCAACTTCCCCTTAGAAGGATCTCAGAAATGCTGTAGTCACTCCAACAGCACCCTGTAAAAGGGGAAATGTGATAGAGGAAGTCTCAGTGAAAAGAAACGGATTGTGGTTAAAATGTCTTATTTATAAAAATTGTACAAAAGCATATGACCATATGAACAATTGCTAGGGCTCCTCCCAGGACCTTGGAATCGGCCAGGACCAGTGAGAGGCTCTGGAGCTAAAACAAGGACGGAACAATTTATCCTGCTAGAAAATAGGCTCCTAATCTTGTTTGAGGCCAACAAGATAGAAAGTCCTTTTCAAACAATGTGGATTTTCACTTCCTTTCTCACTGAGCAACTTGGTGGGCTATATTCCTACGTGATACTTTACCCCAGTTGCATCATCTACCATTCTTTCCCAAAGTGGTTGTGGACAGGCTTTTCCAAGGATTGCATTAGCTGCTGTTACATTTTGCATTTACTTTGTGCTTTTATTTTCTGAACCTCTCTGATTTAAGAGCTGAAATCACATACCCCTCCTTGAAATCAGATCTTTTGTAATAAAATGTTGCCTTGTATTTGTTCTGGAAGCTCCTGGGTGGCCTGAACATGGCATCTTAATTTCTTTGAGCTCTCCTCAGAACAGAAATATCTCATTTAATCCTTACAACACCCTATGAGGTAATGTATTCTTGTTATTTCATCATTACAGATGAGAAAACAATGTCACAGAAAGGTTAAAAACAAAACAAAACAGAACTTGCCCTGAGGTACACAGCCAGCCCTGGTAGAGCCAGGATTCAGTGCTGGCTCTTTCGGTACAAAGAATACAAAGCCAAACATTCTCAGGGTACAGCTTAAAAACAGTGTCACATATGTCCTTAGTATGTGAAGAAATTAAGGGAAGGAAATGCTTTGGCCTTTGAAATTTTCACTAGAATTTACATTAAGATATAATAAAATTTTCTTAAAGGACCTTAAAAATTGTATATGTTGATTTTTAACTGGCTGTTCTGTGTGGCCAGGAACAAACCAGAAATTTGGCACTTGCTACTTGCTTTCTACATGCCAAGCTAAGTACTTATTATGTATTAACTCATTTAATCCTTATTTTAAAAAACCTTAAAAATCACAATTATTGCATTCTCTATTTTACAAATTCGGGACTTGAGGCACAGAGTAATTAGTTTAATTGCTGCAGGTCACACAGCAAGTAAGAGGTGAAAGCAAAGTTTAAACCCAGGTAATCAGCCACCAGAATTTACCCTAACTATGATTCACTTTTGAGAACGGCTTAACATTGCACATTTTGGCAGAGTAGTATTCCATTATGTATGTGTGCCACGTTTAAAAAGAATGAAATTCTGCCATTCACAGCAATATGGATGAACTTAGATAAAATATGTTAAGTAAAATAAGCCAGGAACAGAAAGAGAAATACCACCTGTCCTCACTCACGAGTGGGACCTAAAACATAAACAAGAAAAGCAAAAGAAAGAAAAACAGATAAAGCAATCACAATAATTCGTGGAACTTTCAAAAGGAGAGAACAGAACTGAGGATACTAGAGGTAGGAAAGGGGGAAGAACAGGGGGATTCATGAAAAATTGGTAAAGGGTCACAAAAATGACTACATTGTATAATGTTGACTATACTAATTATCCTGAAAAAAAA
>NW_007726972.1:382846-384975 GCF_000696425.1 Galeopterus variegatus
AAAAAAAACAAAATTAATTTAAAAATTAAAAAACGATACATTTTGGCAATGGCTTCAACAATAGTCTAGCATAACCATATACTAAATTGCAGCTAGTAAATATAGTAAAATAATAGAAGAATCTTTGTATAAAGAAAGAGGTGGAAAATAAGAGTCACAAAGCTTTGAATTTTAGCTGAGAAATATTCCACCTTTATCTTTTAATACCAGCTTTAAAAGTATCACTTTTAAAGACTGTAACTGCATTATGATCTCTAATGCTCTACAAGAGAAAGCATGCTAATTTGTATTAATTTATTTCCCCATTCAAATAGTGTGACAAAAGCATTGAATGTGACTTCTGTTGCCCTGCAACCACACTTAAAGATGTCCAAATGGTGCACTGGTATTAAGTGGTGATTATTATAATAATAAAATAGTGTAAGCAATACTCTCTTTTTCTGTATTAAAGTTTTTTTCTTTTATACAGGTGTGTTGGTTTCTTGTTTGCCATCCCCACTTACTAGATCCCTCCTCTGTTCTGCTCTGTGCCTCAGGAAGCTGAGCCCTGTGGACTGCAGCACCACTTAGGCTTTCTTGCTCTCTGACACTTGCTACATTTGGCCAATGGGAGGAACCAGGACATCAGAGTATGGTGACTGAGAGAAGTTTGAATATTTGTTCCTGCTTCCTCCTCTCTAGCCTGTGGGTTTGGCAGTGGTTGTTTTGCTGTACCCATGCAGAGCTCTCGTTGGGTGACTCCTCGCAGTGCTCATCCATCTCCAGTAACACTGTGTGTCCCCTCTTTGAGTCTAGCCTTGGTAATAGCTTCCCACTGTTGGTTCCCCGTGCCTTACCATGTCTTAAGAGTTAGTTCCTTTGCCTTTCCTGCCCACACATCAAATATAACACCTTCATTCAACCCTATTGAATTAAGCCCTGTGAGCACATCATCTATGTCCACTGGGATCCTGAAGGATATCAAAAGCCAGATGATTTGGGGAAATAAAATTGGAATATGAGCAATGATAAGAAAAGGAGAATTTTAATTACCTACCAGCAAGGCAGCACAAATTGGGCCATGAATAATGTAGAGGAGATGGGTATCAGAACTGATCCAGCAACTAGGAGAAAAAACAGGATCATGATGTTGAAGATTTTCATTTTATTTAGATCCAATAGAAATTATAAAGAGAAATTATCTTACTTGTCATTGTAATATAAGCTTCTGGCAATGGCATGTATACAAGCAGGAATCAGTGGAAATCCTGTAAATATCAAAGAAAAAGAAAAGAAATAGGCAACTTTCACTATATATAGAACTCCTAAAATATGTAATGAAATACGAAACTCAGAGATACTCTAGGAACAAACAACAAAGTAATTGGCCACTATCATTTATTTAATGTGAGTTATACAAAAATTTTATTATTATTTAATTGACACATAATAATTGTACATACTTATGTGATACAATGTGATATTTTGATACATAAATACAATGTGTAATGATCAAATCAGGGTAATTAGCATATTCATCACCTCAAACATTTATTATTTCTTTGTCTTGGGAACCTTCAAAATCCTTTCTTCTAGCTAATTAAAATATACAATAAATTAACTATAGTCACCCTATAGTGGTATATAACAGTAGGACTTATTTCTCACATCTAACTGTAATGTCACATCCATTAACCATCCTTTCCCTATTCCTCTCTCCCTGCTATCCTTTCCAGCCTCTAGTAACCACTATTCTACTCTCTACTTCTATGAGATCAACTTTATTAGCTTCCACATAAGAGTGGAAACACACACTATTTGTCTTTCTGTGCCTTGCTTATTTCACTTAACATAATGTACTCCTAGCTTATTCATGCTGCCATAATGACAAGATTTTATTCTTTTTTATGGCTGAATAGTATTCCATGGGGTGTGTGTGTGTGCATGTGTATGTATCACAGTATCTTTATTCATTCATTTGTTGATGGACACTTAAGTTGATTTCATATCTTGGCTATTGCAATAGTGCTGCAATAAACATGGGAGTGCAGATATTTCTTTGACATACTAATTTCCTTTCCTTTGATTATATACCTAGTAAAGGAGTTGCTGGATTATATGGTAGTTCTATTTTTAGGGTTTTTTTTTTT
>NW_007726972.1:385223-402160 GCF_000696425.1 Galeopterus variegatus
TTTTTTTTTTTGAGGATCCTCCATACTGTTTTTCAGAATAGCTGTATTAATTGACATTCCCACCAACAATGTATAAGCATTTCCCTTTTTCCACATCCTTTTCAGCATTACTTATTTTTTGTCTTTTTGATAACAGCCATTCTAACTGGGGTGCAGTAATATTTCACCTTGGTTTTGATTTGCATTTCCCTGATCACTACTGATGTTGAGCATTTTTCACATACTTATTGGCCACCATATATTTACTGAATAAATATTATCTATATAGTCAAACAATAAATATGATAAACTGTTAGGTATTTATTTTTGTGTTCCTGTGTGTACATTTTCTTCTAATATTCTATTTTGAATCAGTTGAGTGCAGAACTTAACTCCATAAACATATTGCCTGAGCCCCAAGGCTTAAGGAAATTCAGCATTTATATGCTTTCTGTGAGATGAAATTGGTCAATATTTGGTAGATTATCAAGTGTAGGAAGAAGCTGAAACTGATGAGAATCTCCACTATGAGAGACTGATTAATAGTAAGTCATTATGAAGAAGAGAATGAAAATTAAAAGATGGTCTATGTGTCATAAATTTTATATGTTCGAACATTCAAAGTCATATTTTTCAAACATAAAACAAATAAATGCTTTACAAAGACAACCAGAATATATTAAAGATTGTGTGTGTATGTATCTACATACCTCTATATACCTGTATCTGTATCTCACTATCTTAGACAGGCAGATAGAGAGACAGATATTCAGATAAGTTGATGATAGATAATTACCTGTATAATTTCAGTTTTGTTTCTGGAAACTATTACTATTGAATTTATTTTCTGCATTTTATATTTTGCATCATTCCAGTTATTTTTTAAATTGCCAGAAGTATATCACTGTTTTCTTTGTGAATAAAACCATGCCAGGAAATTTTGTAGAAATAAAAGATCTTTTGCATGCCTTTATTCAATTACTGATCCCTTCACTCATCATAAAATGACAATATTTTTTAAATGAATATTTTTAGAATGGAACTTTAAAGGTGGTTATACCAAATGCCATCATTTTACACATGACCAAAAAGAACATTCAGAACAGTGCAAAGACAATATCCCAGGTTCATGACTCTAATTTCATTGCTCTAGTTACTACATATTCAACTAAGGTACACTATTCACGAAAATATTGAATAGAAAAAAAGACATTGTATTATTAATTGACCTGTGACTACTGAAAATAATGAATGAGTCAGAGATATTTTGCTTTAAATATTTCAATTTGCAGCAATATAAAAAGTTAGTAATTTGATATTCTCTTAAAATGATTAAGTGTATTTTTATTACCAAGGAACCTCTCATCAGTTTTCTTCAGTTGAATCAGCTGATGTGTATAATGGTACCTACCCCAGCCAAGAAAATAATACCACATCAAGTGTTGCTTCTCTGCAAACACAGCCACCACGATGAGAGTGTGTAGGTAAATGCCCTCACAAAGCATCCAAAAGTAATTGCAGCCCATCAGGTAAAGATGAATGAACTGGGACACTTTGCAACTTACCTGTGAGACAAAAGAAAGCAATTAATACTTAGTTGATTATGAATTCACATATAAAGCAATAGTCTAGCTCAGCAAACATGAACTTTTCTCTCCTCTACACAAAATCTTATACACCAGTGATTCAGATTTGTTAAATGCCAGTCTTCATACCTATCTAATGGTGCCCCTAAAGTTTTCAGCCACAGACGCCAAAGATTCATAACGGCATATTTCCTGGAAAAATGTACAAATGTCAAATCTTCATATAGTGGGTGTGTATTCGCCTAATGTGTTTTGATTATTATGTAATCATAAGTATAAAAGTTTCACACATGAATGACTTTACATCTATTTACATCTATTTTAATTATGTCATCATGAATCCCTTGACTGTTCCATTCTGTTGGCAAGAATCTTAATAATCTTAAAATCAGTTCATTAAAACTGCCCAAAGACTTGGAGAACCTTGCATACTACATGCTACCAGTGCAACTTCTTATTAAATAGCAATCTAATGACTCCATATGTTATCCTATCCAAATATGGAATTTGAGGGTTTCATGTAGGTAAAAAGAAGAAAAAATTGTGGTTTTCCTTCCTCTTTTCCTGAGGACTTCACTTTATCTTCTCCACTTTTAAAGAGGCAGGAAGAAAGAAGTTCAAATATACAGTAAAGAAAACACAGAGGAGTAAGAGATACAGTTTACTCTCCTACCAAGAGGAATAAATATAAAGCTCTCCCAGAAATACATGACCAATTACTCCCATCAGCTCCAATTTCCAGTTTGGAACTCAATAAATATTTAGGGGTAATTTTCATTTTTGATTTTTTTTTTTTTTTGCAAAAAATATTGGAAAGGAAATGCACTGGGAAATAAATATTGGGTTATCATAGAATAGTAAAAATAATATTTTCAAAGGGGTTAGCTTGAAAATAGCTTTACGTGCATTGTTTCATTTAATTCTTACAATAATTCTGTGAAGTACGCATTATCACTAGCCATATATTCTATAGATTTAAAAACTGAATACTGAAGAAGCTGAATGATTTGCTAATATTTACATATCATTAAAGCTACTCCATGAGTAATTCCAATTTTGTTTTCACTACTATACACAATGCCTCCTGACTGAAGGATTTATACAACCTATCAATTCTGCAAATAATTTGCAGAATGCATGACGTTAATTTATTTTTTACATTGAAATATAATTGGTTACACATTTCTTTTTTTTAAATTTATTTGTTGAGTCAATCGATTATACATATTTTGGGTGTTGAATATTGAGATATGTTGGCCAAATCAATATTACTAGCATATATATTGTTACAAATCATAATTATTCTTTATGCCCCTTGTCCAGTCTCTCCCCTTCCCCCATTCCCTCCCTGCTCCCCCCTGGTTATACACATTTCTGAGTTACAGAGTTGAATATCAATATCTGTGTACAATATGTGGTGATCAAATAAGGACAATTAGTATATCCATCATTACAAAACATAATCATTCTTTGTGATCCTCAGCTAATTTCTCACTAACCCCCTCTCCTTACCCCTTTCCCACCTCTAGTAATCACAGTTACGTTCTCTCCTTTTGAAAGTTCAATGTATTGTTTCCTTCCTTCCTTCCTCCCTTCCTCCCTCCCTCCCTCCCTTGCTCCCTCCCTCCCACTTATAGTAAGAAGAGTATTTCTCTTTCTATGCCTGGTTTATTTCACTTAACATAATTTTCTCCAAGCTCATCCATGTTGCTGCAAATAGCAGAATTTCATTCTTTTTAGTGGCTGAGTAATATTCCATTGTGTATATTTTCCACATTTTCCTTATCCAGTTGTACATTGCTGGACATTTAGGTTGGTTCCATATCTCAGCTATTATAAATAGAGCTGCAAAAAACATGGGGGTGCAGGTATCTCTTTGACATGATGATTTCCATTCCTTTGGGTGTATACCCAGAAGTGGGATTGCTAGATCACATGACATATCTATCTGTAGTTGTCTGAGAAAACTCCATACTGTTTTCCATAATGGCTACAGTAATTTACAGTCCCACCAGGATTGTAGAAGTGTTCCCCTTCCTCTGCATCTTCCACAGCATTTGTTATTCTCTGTCTTTTTGGTAATAGCCACTCTAACTTGGGTGAGATGATATGTCAATGTAGTTTTGATTTGCATCTCCCTGATGCTTAGTGATGCTGAGCATTTTTTCATGTACCCATTGGTCATTTGTATATCTTCTTTTGAGAAATATCCATTCAGTACATTTGTCCATTTTTTAATTGGATTATTTGTTTTTTACTGGGAAGTTGTTTGAGTTCCTTTGGATATTAATCTCTTGTCAGATGTATAGTTTGCAAATATTTTCTCCCATCCTATAGGCTGTCTTTTCACTCTGTTGATTGTTTCCTTTGCTAAGCTAAACCTTTTTAGTTATACATAATTCCATTTGCTGATTTTTTTCTTTTGTTGCCCCAGCTTTTAGAGTCTTATTCATAAAGTCTTTGCCCACTCCTACATCTTGAAATGTTTCTCCTAGGTCTCCTTCTAGGAGGTTTATAGTTTCAGGTCTTATATTTAACTGTTTAATCCATTTTGAGTTGATTTTGTCATATGGTGAGAGGTGTGAGCCAAACTTCATTCTTCTATATATGGATGTCCTGTTTTCCCAGCACCATTTACTGAACAGGCTGTTCTTTCCGCAGTGCATGTTCTTGGTGCCTGTGTCAAAGATCAGTTGATTATAAGTACATGGATTGATTTCTAGGTTCTCTATCCTGTTCCATTGGTCTATGTGTCTCTTTTTATGACAATACCATGCTGTTTTGGTTACTATAGTTTTGTAGCATAATTTGAAGTCAGGTAGTGTAATGCCTCTGGCTTTATTATTATTATTTTTTTTGCTCAAGATTTTCTGGCTATTGGAGGTCTTTGTTGTTCCATGTGAATGTTAAGATTATTTTTCCATTTCTGTGAAGAATGTCATTGGTATTTTGATGGGGATTGTATTGAATCCGTAGATTGCTTTGCGTTGTATGGACATTTTCATGTTAATTCTTACAATCCATTTGCATGGAATGTCTTTCCATCTTTTTGTGTCCTCTTTAATTTCTTTCAGCAGTGATTTGTAGTTCTCATTGTAGAAATCTTTCACCTCCTTGGTTAAATTAATTCCTAGCTATTGTAAACTAGCTTGCTTTCTTGATTACTTTTTCTGCCTGTTTGTTGTTGGAGTATAAAAATATTACTAATTTCCAAATATTGATTTTATCTCCTGCAACTTTACTGAATTCATTTATCAGCTCTAGGAGGTTTTCTCTGTAGAGTCTTTAGGTTTTTATATGTATAGGATCATGTCATCTGCAAACAGGGACAATTTAATTCTGCCTTTTCCAATTTGGATGCCCTTTATTTCTTTCTCTTGCATAATTGCTCTAGCGAGTACTTCCAATAATATGTTAAATAGAAATGGTGAAAGTGTGCATCCTTGTCTTGTTCCTATTCATTCAGGATGATGTTGGCAGTGGGTTTGTTATATATGGCTTTTATCATTTGAGATATTTTCTTTCTATTCCTAGCTTGTTGAGAGTCTTTATCATGAAGGGATGTTGAATTTTTCACATGCTTTTTCTGCATTCATTAAGATAAGTATATAGTTTTTGCCTTTGAATTTGTTGATGTGGTAAATCACATTTATTGATTTGCATATGTTAAACCATCCTTATGTCCCTGGGATGAATCTCACTTGATCATGATGTATAATTTTTTTGATGTGCTGCTGCATTCTATTTACTAATATTTTGTTGAGGATTTTTTGTGTCTATGTTCATCAAGGATGTTGGCCTGTAGTTTTCTTTTTTGTTTTATCTTTGTCTGATTTTGGTATCATGATGATGCTGGCCTTATGTAACAGTTAGGGAGAATAGCTTCTGTTTCAAATTTTTGGAATAGTTTGAAAAGAATTCATATTAATTCTTCTTTAAAGATTTGGTAGAATTCAGCCGCGAAGCCACCCAGTCCTGTGCTTTTCTTTGTTGGGAGGCTGCTGATTACTGCTTCAATCTCATTGCTCATTATTGGTCCAATCAGGTTGGTTTATATCTACTTGGTTTAATCTTGGAAGTTCATATGTGCACAACATTAATTTTTAAATAATGCACATTTATGTGAAACAACACTCAATTAATGTCCTCTCAAAGGTAAAAATGAGTTATTCAACTATATTCTGTATATGGAAATGATAGACTTCAGCTTCAAATTTTTATCTATATAGTTTTTAGACATTCATATCTAATTGAGCTTCTAATTCTTGTTTTCATTTAAAAATAAACTATTATGATAAAAGAATATAGAGCATTTCTCAGAAAATTATGTCTATGCAGGGCATTGGTGATATAAGCAGACAATAAATTTTTCTAAGAAAGAATTAAAAATAATTATACTACAATTAATAATTTGTATTTTAAACAAAATGTCCTTGTATATAAATATGAGATTTAGAGTCTTCTGCTCTGCAGCTTTATGACAAAACTCTGAATCTCCATGTCCTAGAGAAATTAACTCTAAAATGGCAGGATGTTGGCCAGATTTATACTGCTAATTATACCCCAGTGTGTTTCCTAACCCAGTGACTTTAGAGCAGAACATATATAAGATTAAGCAATCCAGATGCACATGTCCAAACAATGCAGGGAATTTAGAATTTTGGCTAGTACCCTAAAAACACACACTAACCATATATGAGAGTGTTGTTTATTGACCTGTTGGGTAAAAATTTCTTCCCTTCCCTGATTCAGTAACTAGATAATTTAATTCTTAAGAAAAGACTTTATATACACACACAAACACACAAATCCATACCCAAAACTAAGTGTACATATTCTAAACAATACAAAAGCAGATGATTTTAAAAATTTAAATATATACTTATATGTATACAGATATTTTAATTTAAATGTAGCTTCCATATATATACAGCATACACAAAATATATACATAAGTAAAAGTAAATCTTTAACATGTTTTTAAAAATATAGCCTGTAAGGAAACAATTTATAAAAGTTTGTTGAGATGATGATGACTTGGTAGATCTTTTTAAAATATTATGTTAATAAAATTTAAGGTTCTGCAGGAATATGTATAATTCATTCTGTTCCTGGTTTTATTAACTATTTAAAGTCAGCCTGATGCCAACAATATGATTTTATTTAAATTTCCCATTTTCATGTACTCTTTTTTCTAACTACACAGTTAACTAACTGCGGTTGATTGGTTGATTTTTGGTTGATTTTTTAGATGGATTGAGTAATGTTACATAGTCATAAACCATGCCCCATCAGCCACAGGGCTCTACAGCTATAAAATGAAGTGAAGTTATGTGTAACATACATAAATAATTGAAGCAAAGAAATGTATTTCTCCCTTTGATGTTCGCTGCTGGGGAATGTTGAGCAATACTTACCTTTCTAGATTAGAATATAACTAAATATACTCTCTGTATGTCAGACCTGAAAATATACATATATGTGTACTTAATTACACACATAATGTATATATCGGGACACCCTTCCCCCATCTCTCCTTTTCCCTTTCTTCCCCACTTGCACCTTGAACCTAAGGGTACAACTTTGTTTTACTTACAGGATTTGTGGCTACTAAGGCCTGGTTGTTGGCCACGGCAGTGAGATGAATGATTGTTACAATAGAGTTACAAATGAAAGAGAAAAACAGATTTTTGTGCAAGGTAATCCTTTGGCAACTTAGGCTCCTGAAAGGCAAGAGAAACAAAGTGTGTTGACATCATCAAATGTTTCTACATTTTTTCTTAATCGTCATTCAAATAAGATACATTACAAATTCTTAACAGCAGTTCTAATTTTATAAGAATTGTTTTTTCTCCCCAAGATTCACTCACTGTAAAATCTTAATTAAGGAAAACTTATAATTCCTTAAAACCTAGAGGCAAATGAGTTAGCTGCTTTAGTAGATAGAGGTAGACATACAAAAGAATAGGAAATTTGCCCATACAAGTCCTCTACATAAATTTCTACTGTTTTTTTCTAAACATGATCAATAGTCACATTTTTATTCATCCTGCAAATGCAGAAATTAGGATTCAATGAAGTTAGATGACCAAAAAATTATGCAGCTAATAAATTTAAACACTTTAGATTTGTCTAAATCTAAATTCAGATTTTCACACAGACAATGCTCTTTTCATTACACCACGGAAATGCAGAAATTAGGATTCAATGAAGTTAGATGACCAAAAAATTATGCAGCTAATAAATTTGAACACTTTAGATTTGTCTAAATCTAAATTCAGATTTTCACACAGACAATGCTCTTTTCATTACACCACGGAGACCGTTCCATTAATGTGGACTGTGTATTTTATTGTAGCGGTAGACTGCAATTGTTGTTGGTATGTAGAACAATTTTGAGAAAGATAATAATGTATTTAGAATAGATGAATTGTTAAAAATATAGACTTAGCAATCAGTGAGGTTTGTTCAGCTTCACTAATTTTTTTCTAACTGGCCCAACCATACAGAAGATATAAAAATAGTATCACCATTTACTGCAGTTCCTCTTGTATAAAACAAATGAGAAGAACTGGCTGTGCAGAGTTTATAGAAGTAGATTTCAGGAAAAGGTGACATTGGTGATAAGTGATGCTGCTCTTCAGATGGAATTCACATCCATTCTAAGAGGATTGCCCATATATGACTGCCTTACCCACACTGAAGGACAAACTCAACAACTGTCACCTTCATGAAGCATTTACTCAAAGGTTTATTTTAAATAAGGTTGTAAAATAATAGAAATTGTAAGAACTTAAAAATGAGCTACTGGTATGTATTCTCTTCTAAAGACTTGATTATTGTGAGTATAGCCACACACACACACACAAAAGACTTCTTTTACTATGTTAAAAAAGGATGTATTGCATTTCTCGTGTTTTCCTTTTTTAAACCCAACGTCATCATTATGGACAAAGTTTTGAAATAACAATAAAGTCCACTTGGAATGGAGAATATTTAATATCAAAACCAAACAAATACTTAAGAAGATACTTTAAATCATTTCGTTACAGAGATATAAAGATTTATTTTGAGTGTTTTACAAAATTATTAAAATAATAGGGTAAACCCAAATAATTCACCCTACATAACTCAAACCAAAGACTTCTGTGTTGGGAACCCTCATAGCCAATTTAGCTATCCAAATTGTATTAAACTGGACCATTGCCACATCATTTCATTTCGTGTTGTGTAAATATGTCCTACAGTCTAAAATATTAATCTTTCTCTTTAGTTTCTTCTAACTGCAGGCACTGTGCAACTTAAATAAATGTGGACAAATGCTATCTGACATATGGTTTCTATCACTGGTGGTAAAAATGTCTCAGATTTTTCCAGCAATGTTACTGTTTTCTTCTAAACATATTCATGAACACTGTGAGTAGATTGGTACAAATAAAATCAACTTGAAAATGAAAACCAAAAATATGTGACTGGCAGACAAATGGTTTATTTAAATAAAACCCTAAAATATTTACGTATTTTTAAAATGTTAACCTACTCTAATTTTACCTACTCTAATTCTGAAGTAGTTATTTTTTTTATTCAAAATATCAAAAGCAATTATTTTACAGGCTTAAAAAACATTTATATATATAAAAACCCAACCTCTCTTAAATTTTATAATATCCTTTTCTGTTCTAGCATAACCATAGAATAGAAAATGTAGTTTGTGGGTCTGGATTGTTTCCATTTCATATTGTCTACATATAGTTATTTCAGAACACTATTTCAATAGCCAATTTTGGCAAGAAGAGTCATAGAGGCAGTTGGTGCATATGTTGTCAACAAAACCATTACATTTCATATATAAGGTAAGCATGTCTTTTCAATTCTCTTTGGAATATTAGAAACAAGTAGTGTTGAGTCAGTACATGCAATTCCCAATGTGTTTTGAAGAACAACAGGACAGTGAAACTGACCTCTGCCACCTACTAACAATATGACTTTGGGCAAGTTATTTAAGACTTCTCATCCTCAGTTTCCTCATCTGTAATTTAGAGATAATAATTGTACTTCATGGGAGTGGCTTGAAAGTTAAAGGAGACAAATCATTTCAAGTGCTTAGTGTAACTTCTAACCATGATGAACACTCAATGTTAAGTTAGGTATCATTTTTTAACATAATTATCGTATGGCTGATTTTAATCAAGTTCTTTAATGGTTTTCTGTTACAAATATTAAAATAGCATCAAGGTTCACCTCAGTAATATAAAACTGCCTCTATATTAAAATACATATGTTTTAAGGGCCGGCCCCGTGGCTCACTCGGTACAGTGCGGCACTGGTAGCGCTGAGGCCGTGGGTTCGGATCCTACATAGGGATGGGGGGTGCGCACACTGGCTAAGCGTGGTCCAGACGACACCATGCTGAGGGTTGTGATCCCTTACCAGTCAAAACAAAACAAACAAACAAAATACATAGGCTTTAAGTAATTCAGCAAAACAGTAAAGAAATTGTCATTTTTTTCTTACAAAACAGAAGAATTTAACATTAGAGAGACAATTGTCATTTGATGAAGGGTGATAAATCAAACAACCTAAATTATCTTCCTAAGGAATCTTCCCCATAGTTGTCTCCAAATTACCATGTTCACTATCATGCTGATCTCAAATATTAATCTGCAGCATCTTGATAGTTCTACCACTAGCATGAACAAAAACTTAGCCTTTGTTTTCCATTTGGTTTTGACATGAGCTAGAAATTTCCAAACTACTTTCCTCAATGCAAATCATGAGCAAAATGAGTCATAGAAAGAGGGAATATAAGGAATATAAGAATAGCCCAGTCTACAAAATACCCTTTTCTTATTCTAGTTTATCTAATTTAATTCTTAACTGCTCAGATCTTTTCCCAAGAAAATACTATCCCTGTATCCAAAAGGAAAGCTGATGTCAATCTGAACATTGTCAAAAACAACAGGTAAAAAAAAGAGAAATGTATTAAAAGAATAAGCAACTTGCCTGTCTTTTGTCTATTGAATGGAACCTTCATCAATAAAATTACCTAATTATGTATGATAAGAAGTAGATACAACCTCTATCAATAGCTCTCTATTAGCTGAAGGTGCATTTGGTCAGATTAGAAAGAGCATGAGTGTTTCAAACAAGGTACTCAATGAAAGTCCCTCTTCCTCCATCATGTTCCCTCTTCTCTTGCTCTTGTCTTTCGGGGCTGCGTATTTAATATAACATAGGAGTGCAGGCCTGCATAAGAACAGCCGTGATCATTTCATGTGGCCACTGGTTTCCTCCTGTTTGTGAACTGTTCTGATACCAGTGCTCTACCTGGTCTCCTAGTGGAAAGGAAACCAAGAGAAAAGAAACAGTCTCTCTGAATCCCTGTGATTCTTGTGCTCCAAAAACAAACAAACACCCTTCTAAAGGTAAAAGTTATAATAATAGCAGCCACCATTAACCACGTCTTTAGAATATCCCAGGCACTTCAAAGACATTATCTTATTTAACAACCCCTTAAAATATTATTATTCATTAATAAAATTGAGGTAAATTGCTAAATGTCATACTCTTATTAAAAGTTCTGTTGAATGTTGAAGTTTTTGAGGAAGCAATATGGCTTTTGTCTACTTTATTATTCATTTAGTTACTTACTGTTTATGGATCCATGATAAGGTATAGGGCACTGTTTCTAGATATTGGAGAAACAGTTGTAAATAATACAGAGCAAGACTCTGATCTCACGTTATTCACATTACAGTGGACAGTAAATAAACACATAAATTAAATAATGTAATTCCAGATAGTAGTGTGTGCTTTTTAGAAATGAGAACAAAATTAAGGGATAGAAAAAGACTGTGGCCAGGGTGAGGGGAATATTCAAGATACAACTGTAACAAGAGAAGACAGAGGAGAAAAGTATCCCTAGCAGAAAAGATATCTGGAATCAAAGTCCTCAGCTTAAAGGTTTTGAGGGACAAAAAGAACAGACAGCGTGTCAGAACATTATGCAAAAGTCCACACTGTTGTTTTCCATTCTATAAACGAAGAAAATTAAATTCAAAGAGCATAATTTACTGAATGACTCTTTGATCCTGAAGCTCATAGTCTGTAGTGTTACATCTTTTTTTTTCTTTTGGCCAATTAATGGAAAATTGTTTGTTATATTCCTTATTTTTCATATTATCTTCACCTCTTCACTTTAAGACCTTCTCAGTTTTTGACATCTTAATGTTCCATCAGCAAACGTTAGCAACATAATTAGTATCCAGTTGTTCCTGGTTTTTGTTTTTACTAAATACTAAAAAGATGTTACAGTTTTAAGGGTTTACTTTTACTTTCTCCTCATAGTCATATCTATGGGTACAGTCTAAGGAAATAAACTATCTCTGCAAGAGTGAAAAACTAAATTGAAAAATTTATTATGACTTTGGGGAGAAAAATTTTATTAAATATCTATTCTCTATTTCAAATTACAAAGTTTTAATCTATTCAAATAACTATATAATTTTTACTTCAAGAAATGGATCATCAGGTTTGTTAAAATAATTTATTGTCATTCTATTCCCATGATAATTTGGGTATGCTTAAATAGCACTTAGGTTTTAATTTGCTTAGGCAAAATGGATGAAATGCAGTTATAAAGAAGTTATACATCTATCAAAAATATCAACAGACATGAAAATATGTAACCTTTTAACAGGCATTTATAATTTTAATTAATACGTTTATTGTCTAAGTCCAAATTCTCTAATTCAGTATTTACCTTATATTTCCATACCTGGTACTCTCCTCCATAAGCTAGTAATAGCAATCACCTTATAGGGGAAATGGTTTTTTTGTATGTGTGAAAATAAACCCATTACTTCTTACACTACTTTTTTCTTATTTAAATCTAATACTCTAATGTGGAAATACAATTATTTTGTTATATAATTACACTGGACATTTAAAAAGTTTCCAACCAAGAGTAACATTACTAAATAGGAATGTTTTCAGCTCTCACTACATTCAGTGTGAGGGGATGGATTTTTCAGTACATTGATTAAAACTCATTAATTTGGATATAGCCTCAGTGAGTATGATCTAATAAAAAAGTCATAAGGAAAACTATAGCCTAGTAAACAATATCCAGTGCTAAGCTGGAGTAAGCCTAGGGTGTATACAACAGAATCGGATGTATGTCAGGACCATAGTGCAAATTTACAAGGAATGAGGGTGCTAAAAATGTTAAGAAAACAAGGATGATTTGGAGTAGGCACTGAGATGTACGCTATTCATGAAACACTAGATGACTATATTTGAACTCAGTCCTTCTCAAACCCCTGACAGTGCACATTTTCCAGGTTTTAAATAAAATATCTAAGTGAAAGTTCTGATTTGCCAAAACAGGTAAGTCGGAATGATTTTTAAAGCAAGATTTTTTCTGTAGGCTTCCTGTCTTTAACTAGTCAGCTGTTTTTAAAATTGATTTAAAGATTGAATCATGCACAATTTTCAGGAGAAAAATCATAGTTTAAGAAAAAACTATATTTGCTCTAATTCAAGAGAAACATGAAGAAAGAAAATGAGATAAAAGTTCACAGTATTGATTAAATATATTCAGATAGGATCTAAAAAATGAGAATTTGGGTTATTTGTCCTGACAATCAGAAATACAAGTACTTAAGGGTTATTTTAATAAGTCAAGAATGCTTTGGTCTACCAACTAGATAGAGATTTTTTTCCTGAAGCTTACTTGGGACTGATGGCACCTACCTACAAAAGATATCATTGTCTATACACAAATAGTTGCAAATATGCAACTTGGTTTTAAAATTGTTTGGAATCAGTGTCTGAAATGTCAGCAAGGATATTCTTTCAAAAAAAGAAAAGTAAGAAAAAACACACTTTTTTCCTCAATGGGAGTCAGACAGTCAGTTGCTATATGCTCTCTCTTTTATATGCACGAAGATGGAGACTTTTGTCTAGTTTGAAAGCAAGAGCAAGGTTTGCTATGCTCTCAGATTTTAAACAGTAATTAAAATATAATTTGTAACTAATTCCAGTAAACCTTATTTATTTATTCTTTTTTTAACTAAAGGGTTCTGTTTTGTTTTTTCAAGGATCATTATGAGTAAGAGTCATTGCCTCTTAGGGCTTGGCAAACCCAAAAGTTATGTCTCTTTCTCTTCCCCTCCCTTTCTGTTCCCTTTCTATTTATCTCTTACTCTGACTCTTGCCTTTACTTGGCTCTAATCTAAAATTGAAGTATATCTAGTGACTAGTGTTTCATGTTTTCTGTTTCTAATTTAAAGCATGGATGAGTTGTAGACTTTTCTCTTCTCTCTCTTAATAAACAATAACAAACAGTACCCTAAATCAACTTTTTGTATGCTTCTTGGTTTTTATTAGGGTGGATCAGTGACCCTCAATTATCAGAGAGGAAAACAAGTTCCCTCTACCAAAGAATACGCAAGGTTAAGTGCAGTATGAGGAAACGAGTTAAGCAGAAAGGATATGTTTATAGATTTTTTTTCACGCACAATGATTTTATGTGAAACATCAGCTGTTCTGGGAACTGTTTCCAAATTAGTTGTCAGAGAGGAAAACAAGTTCCCTCTACCAAAGAATACGCAAGGTTAAGTGCAGTATGAGGAACCGAGTTAAGCAGAAAGAATATGTTTATAGATTTTTTTTCACGCACAATGATTTTATGTGAAACATCAGCTGTTCTGGGAACTGTTTCCAAATTAGTTAGAAGAAAGCTAATAAATTTTGTTGCCCCTGACTCGACATGAACATGCTTCATGAACCATTCAATTTCAGCATTTTCTGAGGTGGTCCTGGTCTTCCGCCTATCTAGCTGCAGAGTTTCTCATCTTGTTTTACATGGATGCCTCTATTGATTAGAATTTTAAGGAGTCTTAGTCTAACACCTTTCTTTGTTGATGGAGACAATGAAGGCCAAACAAGCTCAAGGGACTTTTTGAAGGTCACAGATTAGACATGAGAAAGTCAGTCCTAGAAGTAAGCTTCGAAATTTGTCTTTATTCTTCAGATATTTATTGAGTGCCCCACTATGTGCAAGATCTTATGTTAAGCCCTGGGATGTATAAAGAAACAAAGCAGAGATGACTCCTGTTCTCACAGGGCTAACTTTGTGAAAATCTTTCCATTACTTCTAGTGACTTTTCCTGTTTCAGTAGATAGTTCTGATGAGTATATATGAGGAGTGTCTAATTTCAAAGACTACAAATTCTTTAATATGGATTCAAGTATAGAGTAAGCTATATAGTATTTCATGGTCATAAAAAAAGTCATTACTTTTGACTGATTTTCTTAACCATAGGTTTTTCTAACATAATTATATTATTAATTTGGTTAAAAGTTAATTCAATGTTTATTTACTTTTCTATGTAAACATTATGACAATTTTTTTTTTATAAATGTGGTGCTTCTAAAACTAAGAATTGTGTTTTTAAAGATCCTACTGGTATAATATGCCTACCAGGGCTAAAATCTGTATTAAAACCTTTTAATGAACTAATAATAAAAGGTGATAACAATGCCAATGATAGATAACATTTTCTGAACCAAACACTTGCTTAACACTGTATCTCACTGATAATATTGCTGTTATCTCAGCCCTTACGTTCATTGTTTATAGTTTACAATTCTACCTGCTGAAATTCTACCCATCATGTAAACATTTCTTTCAGTGAGAATATCGCTTCAGGACTCTTCTGATTCTGTGAGTCAAGAGGCTTTCCTTCCCGTGTTCCCCTGGCTCTTTGTAGCTCCACAATAACACTTAGTTTTTACCTAGTATTACTACTGTATAAGGGTAATATTGGATGACTACATAAGTGCATGCAGTCTATGTGCCTGTATGACTGATAGTGTCTAATGACGAATTTAGTAACTCTTACCATTTCTTGAGAGGTTCCTAAATGCCAGGTGCTATGTGAGTCTATTTTGCTCAGTAGTTTTTAAAAATATCATGACCAATTATAAAAAACAAAGAAACAAAAAACCCAAGGCTTACTTGAAAGCAGAATCAGGCTAAGTCCATGCTATTAATAAGTGGTAATGGTAAGAATTAAATATATTTCATTCCTTCAATCACAGTCTCACACTATCCATTAAAATTTATACCTGATTTCAAGTGCATACTTGTCATACTAAGTCAACATTGAAAGATTCCTTTTTTGTTTAGTTCACTATAGAAAATAAGCAGTTAATTGTCCTTTTGGTATAAACTTTATGTATAAGAAAGGTAATTATTTAAAAACTTTTTTAGTCTTTTATGTGGAAGCCAAGAAACAAATTTCTTATATTGGCAACACATTCATTTACTTTAACAAGGTTTTGCCTAAATAGCATCCTACATTTAAAAAAAAAAATTGAAATTTTAGCAAACAAATATAAGTATCTATTACATACAGTGATCTTTATTAAAAAGAAAACTTGTTCTTTTTCTAAACAACAGGTCTATTTATATGTAAAATATGAGTACCATATTTAGGACAACACCAAACTTCTGGCCTATCTTTTNAACAAATCTATGATGTAGATTATCTACATTATAATGTTATCATGATAATGTTACCTGCATTATAAAGATGTGAAACAGGATTAGAGAAATAAAAGCACTAGCTCCAGGCTAGTGAAAAAGGTGGGATCTGAGACCAATTCTGCCTGTCTAGAGAACATACTCTCATGTCAATGATGTCTAGACATATAAAAAGTATTTACAATACTATACGTGGGTCTTCCTTGAAGAGGGTTTCTCATGTTTCACCTGAGTCCTGAGAATGTATAATAACAAATAAAAATAATTTGTAGCTTTGATTCTGTTCAGATTCTCCATTTTTAAAAGATGCTTATTAAGTCAAATCAAATGACTAAGCCAAATTGAAAAAACACAGATTGGGAGGAACCCTGGGAAAGTAAGTTAATTACTTAGGAATTAAGTAAAATTAGGTGATAGATTAGATAATCTGTTCATTGTTTATAGTTTACAATTCTACCTGCTGAAATTCTACCCATCATGTAAACATTTCTTTCAGTGAGAATATCGCTTCAGGACTCTTCTGATTCTGTGAGTCAAGAGGCTTTCCTTCCCGTGTTCCCCTGGCTCTTTGTAGCTCCACAATAACACTTAGTTTTTACCTAGTATTACTACTGTATAAGGGTAATATTGGATGACTACATAAGTGCATGCAGTCTATGTGCCTGTATGACTGATAGTGTCTAATGACGAATTTAGTAACTCTTACCATTTCTTGAGAGGTTCCTAAATGCCAGGTGCTATGTGAGTCTATTTTGCTCAGTAGTTTTTAAAAATATCATGACCAATTATAAAAAACAAAGAAACAAAAAACCCAAGGCTTA
>NW_007726972.1:402540-404161 GCF_000696425.1 Galeopterus variegatus
TACAGTGATCTTTATTAAAAAGAAAACTTGTTCTTTTTCTAAACAACAGGTCTATTTATATGTAAAATATGAGTACCATATTTAGGACAACACCAAACTTCTGGCCTATCTTTTGGGATAAAGAATGTGTCTACAGATTTTATCTTTAAAGTGAATGTACTTAGCATGTACATACAAAATTTGAGTTTTAAAAAGTGTTTTTCCATAGATAAAGTAAATTAATTTTGAGGTTTTAAATTTTAAGACTTCAATTAAAATTTAAAATTACTAAGATCCATGGAGACCATGTGCCTTGCGGTGCCAGCGCACAACCCAGCAGGTAGGCGTCACTGCTGCCGGATTGCATCCCCAGCCTGGCTGAGTGCATGCCAACCAGAGAGGCACCTCCCCAGAGTGGCCCAAGACCTGAGGTGACCATGCACCTGAGGCACCAGTGGGTGACAAAGCAGACACTGAGGCAGCCATGCCAAATTGGCAGCCCCAGAAGCATCCTAGCCAGACAATAGTGTCGAACCAGTGGACCGTGAAATCCCCTGCCACAATGACTAAACATCAAAGGAAAGATACCAGAAATATGAAAAATCAAAAAAAGTACACCACCAAAGGGCAACAACTCTCAAGTTCTAGATCCTACAGAAAAAGAAGCCCTTGAAATGTCTGATGAGGAATTTTGAGTGATAATTCTAAGGAAACTAAATGAGATACAAGAAAACTCAGATATACAACATGATGAAATGAGAAAAGTATACAGGACCTGAAAGAAGAAATGTACAAGGAAATAAATGCCCTGAAAAAGAATNACATCAGACTTTTGATCACAAACCCTAAAAGCCAGGAAAGAATGGGATGATATATTCAAAAAGACAGAGATTGCCAACCAAGAATACTCTACCCCACAATGCTATCCTTCCAAAATGAAGGGCAAATACTATATTTCTCAGCAAACAAAAACTGCAGGAGTTCACTACCACGTGACCACACTTACAAGAAATTATCAACGGAGTACTGGGTTTGGTACCTGAAAAATAACTACCACTGCCATAAAAACTCAAGAAAAATCAAAACCCGCTAGTAAAATAAAAATGCCAAAATGAAGAGAGAAAAAAAAGTTTATCTACAATCCAAAGAACCAACAAATACAGAAGACAAACAGTAAAACAGAAAGAAAGGAACAAAAGACACTTAAGACATCCNACATCAGACTTTTGATCACAAACCCTAAAAGCCAGGAAAGAATGGGATGATATATTCAAAATACAAAAAGACAGAGATTGCCAACCAAGAATACTCTACCCCACAATGCTATCCTTCCAAAATGAAGGGCAAATACTATATTTCTCAGACAAACAAAAACTGCAGGAGTTCACTACCAGATGACCACACTTACAAGAAATTATCAACGGAGTACTGGGTTTGGTACCTGAAAAATAACTACCACTGCCATAAAAACTCAAGAAAAATCAAAACCCGCTAGAAAATAAAAATGCCAAAATGAAGAGAGAAAAAAAAAGTTTATCTACAATCCAAAGAACCAACAAATACAGAAGACAAACAGTAAAACAGAAAGAAAGCAACAAAAGACACTTAAGACATCCAAACAAAAATCAATAAAATGCTAGGA
>NW_007726972.1:405905-408301 GCF_000696425.1 Galeopterus variegatus
TCTGGAAACTATACAAACACATGGAAATTAAACAGCATTCTACTTAATGACATATGGGCCTGAAAGAAATCAAACAGAAAATCAAAAAATTTATTGAAACTAATGAAAACAATGATACATCATACCAAAACCTGTGGGACACTGCAAAAGCATTACTAAGGGGAAAATTTATCTCATTAAATGCTTACTTCAGAAGAATGGAAAGATGGCAAGTTAACAAGCTAACACTTCATCTTAAAGAACTAGAAAAACAAGAACAATCCAAACCTAAAGTTAGCAGACGGAAAGAAATCGTTAAGATCTGAGCAGAATTTAATGAAATTGAAACACAAAAAATGATACAAAATAACAATGAATCAAAAAGTTGCTTTTTTGAAAAGATAAATAAATTTGAAAAACCATTAGCATGGCTAACTAAAAAAAGAAGAGAGAAGATCCAAATAACAAAAATTAGAAATGAAAAAGGTAATATTACAACTGACATCTCTGAAATACAAGGAATCATTTGAGACTACTATAAACAACTATATGCCAACAAATTTGAAAATTTGAAGGAAATGGATAAATTTCTGGACAAACTACCAAAACTCGGCCAAGAAGATGTAGAAAATCTGAAAGACAAATAACAATAAAAGAGATTGAAGCTGTCATCAGAAGGCTCCCAACAAAAAAAGCCCAGGTCCAGATGGATTCACAGCAGATTTCTACCAAACATTCCAAGAAGAATTGACACCAATTCTCTACAAACTATTTCAAAAGACTGAAACAGAGGCAATCTCCCAAACTCATTTTATGAAGCAAACATCACCCTAATACCAAAACCAGGTAAAGATAGAACAAAAACAGAAAGCAACAGGCCAATATCCACCCTGATAGCAAAACCAAGTAAAGATACAACTAAAAAAGAAAACTAAAGGCCAAATCCTTGATGAATATAGATGCAAAAATCCTCAATATAGTACTAGCTAACAGAATACAGAAACACATATGGAAAATTATACACCATGATCAAGTGGGATTCATCCCAGGATGCAAGTTGGTTCAACATATGCTAATCAATATATTGTTACACCATATCAATAAAATTGAACACAAGGACCATATGATCATGTATATAGATGCTGAAAAAGCATTTGACAAAGTTCAACNTTCTCAGAAATGGAAAAACTATCTGGACACATTTATATGGAATGACAAAAGACCATGCATATCCAAAGCAATTCTGGGGAAAAAAAAAAAAAAAGCTAGAAGCATAACACTACCCAATTTTAACTATAGTACAAGGCTATAATAACCAAAACAGCATGGTACTGGCATAAAAACAGACACACTGATCAATGGAATAGAATAAAGAATCCAGAAATCAACCCACACAGTTACAGCCATCTGATCTTTGACAAAGGCACCAAGCCTATACCCTGGGAAAGAGACTGCTTCTTCAGCAAATGGTACTGGGATAACTGGATATCCATATGCAGGAGAATGAAACTAGACCCATATACTAAAGTCAACTCAAAATGGATTAAAAAATTAAATATACACCCTGATACAATAAAACTTCTTAAAAAAAACATAGGAGAAACACTTCAGGAAGCAGGACTGGGCACAGACTCCATGAACACGACTGCAAAAGCACAGGCAACCGAAGGAAAATTAAACAAATGGGATTATATCAAACTAAAAAGCTTCTGCACAGAAAAAGAAACAATTAACAGAGCTAAAAGACAACCAACAGAGTGGGAGAAAATATTTGCAAAACATACATCTGTCAAAGGATTATTATCCAGAATATACAAGAAACCGAAACAACTTTACAGCAGAATCAAGTAACGCAATTAAAAAATGGGCATAAGAGCTAAATAGGCATTTCTCAAAGGAAGATATACAAATGGCCAACAGATACATGAAAAAATGCTCAACGTCACTCAGCACTCAGGAAATGCAAATCAAAACCATACTGAGATACCATCTCACCCCAGTTAGGATGGCTAACATCCAAAAGACTGAGAATGATAAATGCTGACGGGGTTGCAAGAAAAAGGAACTCTCATACACTGTTGGTGGGACTGCAAAATGGTGCAGACTCTATGGAAAATGGTAGGAGGTTCCTCAAACAATTGCAGATAGATCTACCATATGACCCAGCTATCCCACTGCTGGGAATATACCCAGAGGAATGGAAATCATCAAACTGAAGGTATACCTGTTCCCCAATGTTCATTGCAGCACTCTATACAATACCTAAGAGTTGGAACCAGCCCAAATGTCCATCGTCAGATGAGTGGATACGGAAAATGTGGTATATCTACACAATGGAATACTACTCTGCTGTAACAAAGAATGAAATACTGCCATTTGCAACAACGTGGATGGACCTAGAGAGAATTATATTAAGT
>NW_007726972.1:409249-425669 GCF_000696425.1 Galeopterus variegatus
CAAACAGAAAGGACATTGTTGGGAGGGAGGGAGGAGAGGGAGGTGGGAGGGAGGTCTCGGTAATGGGCCACAATAATCAACCACATTGTATATTAACAAAATAAAAAATAAGTAAATAAAAAATTAAAATTACTTGAGAATATTGGTTGAATAGTATTTCCTTTTTGAATAAACATACATAAATATAAATATAAATATAAATTTATATAAAAATATAAGCCAGATTTTCTTTCAGCTCCTAATTATAACAAATTTAGTTTATGTGTGTAAATTACTTTTAGCTTACAAAATACTTTCATAAATACTAACTTTCCTGATACTGATTTTTTTAAAATCATTTATTCTAATCCTCTTTATTAAATTACTGTTTCATTCATAGGTTCTTGGGCTTGGAAGAAGCATTAGAGATCCTCAGGTCCATCTATGAACCAGTTCAGGGATCACCCACTTTGACATTCCTGAGAGGGTGACATCTAATTTCTGTCTGAAAACCTTCAGTAACAGGAAGGTCAAATAGTGGTTCATTACATTAGCTGTTTGGCTGTTTGTTTTTTGTTTTTTTAATTGAGCCAAATATATTTTTCGTCTAGGTTATTATATAAACTCTATTCCCAATTATAATCATTTAGTTTCTCCAAGTCATATATTGTGCCCCCATATTTTGTCTTTTTCTAGCCTAACATTCTTGGTATTTTGATACCCTGAGTAGCTGATGTTATGTTCTTCAATTCCTTCACCATCCTGATAAGCCCATTCTTATGGCATCCTGTTTTCCTCTTACATAATGAACCTGGTGAATGAGTGATCTGATCAGAGCTTTATAATTAAATACTGTACATTTATTGGTATAGTCTGGCTGGCTGCATGGTTTTCGCTTGACAGCCCCACTATTGCCTCATTAATTCACTGTGAGCATTTGTTCCATTAAATCTTAAATCTTGGGCTCTTTCGCATGAAGAAGCTTTGTTAATTTTGCATTTGATTTTATGGAACTGGTGCAGGGCTTTGCTTATATCTTTGCTAAATTCCAACTTGTTTGGGGCCATAAGATATGAAATTCTAAGAGATCATTTTTTTTTTTCTGACTACTGGTTTTGGCAAGCAACATAATTGCTATATTTGTTAACTTTATCTCCTGCAGAAATTTAATTTGTTTAGATATTTTGGCTTATCACATGCAAAATCAAAAAAAATAAATATAATATCTGAAGAGACTCAGCTGTGTTAGTTTTTAATTTGTAGAGATGTTGGTCCCCCAAATAGTAATTAAAATTTTACCCCATGTCCACTGTAATTAATTGCAGTTTCAGAAATACTACAGTAAGGAATTCAGGAAGATTTCACTGAGGAAGTGATGCTAAAGTTCAGCATGAAAGATGAATACATTTAACTAGGCCAGGGAAGAGGCAAACAACAGAGTATGTTAATGATAATGATTTTATATGAATTATGACAAGTCTAAAATTTTTAAAGCAAATGATGACAAAATCAGATCTATATTTGATCAAGATCTTTAAAATACTATTCCATCTGCCTTGTTTAGAATTGAATGAAGAGCAAGATTAGATTTACTAAGGCTAGAAAGGACAAGACTGGAGGTGATGGCAGCAGAGCTGAAGCAAACTGGATAGAATGGAGGGATTTCAACAGGTTCAATCCAGAAGGTATAGGGAAAGAATGTTAGGAAGGAAAAAGGAGAGGAAAAATGTCACAGATGACTGGTGATATCATTCAAGAAGATGGGTCACTCTGGAAGAAAACTGGCTTTGGGTTAGGAGAGGTTAGATATTATGACTTTTTCTGAACATGTTGATTTTGAGATGCTTTTCAGATGATGTGTTTCAAGAGCCATAAAATTATATATACCCTTTGACCAAGATATCCCAAGACTCTGGGAATGTAGCCTAAAACAATAGTGCAAAATATGGGAAAAGTTATGGCTGAAAATGTCCATTGCAGTGTTTTTTATTAATAGAAAAAAATGGAAGTAAAGCTAATGTTCAAAAATGGAGAAATAATTTAATAAACTTTTGTAAACCCACTAACTGGAATATTATTTAGCCACTTAAATGGTTGTTTTAAGAACTAGTGGCATATAAAACACAAATTATATAATGCTAAGATAAAATAGGTAAATATACTACAATAAAAACTGCAAAAACAAATGAATATAAAATAAAACTGAAAAAATATAAGAAATTGCTTTATAGGATGTAGAATTATAGGCATATTTATATATTTTCTTTCTTTAAAAATTAGTAACATGCTTATATTGTTTTCTATTTTTAAAGAGTATTATAAATTTAAGAGTAAATCTTGTTTCTCAAGACTGGAGTTTATTAGTTTGTTTTTAATTAAGGGTTGCATTCTTTTTCTTTAAGTTTGAAAGATTTAAAACTTGTAACTTTTTTCCCCAAGATTTGTAAGACAGTCTTCAAACCCTTATGATTTATATTTTATGCCATTAAGGTAGAGACTAATCTACTTTATACTCTGTTATGGTTATAAGGGTCTTCAGGTTAAGAAAAATCTTTTTTTTTTTTTTTTAGCCAATATTAGTTACATTTAAATTGATGCATGTGTTTGTATATGTGACAGAAATGTAATTTTCATGAACTAAAAATCTGAGTTCTAGAATACTGCATAGATTTTAGGGCAGTTAGTTGTGTCATTTTAATGTATCAATTCCAAGAGTCAAGAGAATCATATTTTCAAATTTAGACACCTTATATTTTTAAATTATAAAGATTTTGTTTTCAGGAATAAAGGAAAACATAAACTATATCTTGAACTGTTTACCCATTTCATCATGCTAAGTAAGAATTTGAAATTTTAATTCCATTTTGTGTCCTTAAATTCACTAAATTAAATATTAACCCAATTTTATTGCCATATTTTTTCAAATAAGTTTATTAGCATCAACAACATAGTTTTACTTTGTCAATTAGTATTAATAATATATCATTGTGGACTTGAGAATTTTGTTTAAAACTTGTCACTTTGGAAAATTGATTATTTTCCATTCTTTAGATTCAACATTTTAAATCTATTAGGCAAGTATAGTATAGTGAAGTTTCCATATTCCAAATATAGCATTCATTTAAAAAAACTTGTGAAGGCTAATAATATATTCAAGAGTAAAGTTAGGCTGTCCATAGCAACTGATGTGACATAACTAATTATAAAGGCAGTGACTGAGAACTAGCAGTTTGTTTTTAGCAAGAAACTTTGGATAACTTGTAAACTATAGTATAGTAAATTTAATTCTTTAAGAAGCATTTTTCATATTTAAGATAAAAACTTTTCAACTAATTTTGATACAATTTTATGCAATTTATTAAAGAAAATGTTACATTTAAACATGTTCACAAATGTTTAATTAGCTTTAGTCAGACCAGATTTTTGTCAGTTTCTAATGGTGCCTAGATAATGTCATAAAACAAAGGTGCTGTTAAAAAGCATTTTTGTAGATTCCACAAAAGAACTGATGTTGAGGATTCTTAAGAAGCTGCAAGTTTCCAAAAAAAATATAAAGGCAATTCTGATGCAGTCTCTAGATGCCATGATTTTGAGCCCATGAGAGCTAATGGTTGATTGGTTGTTTTTTTATTTGATATACTCTGAATATTGGATAAACAATGGGCTAAAACCTGGTGCTCTGTTGCACACATAACAAAAATCCAACTGTCTGATAATATCTAAATTCGGATTATTTTAATGTTCTGCTATTCCAGATAGTTCTGTAGCTACAAATGCTCCAAGATGAGTATTGATGCTTAAAAAGCAAAAGAGGAAGAAAGAAGAGGAGGCAGAGGAGAGGAAGAAGAGGAGGATCACAACAATGGTGATGAAGATACAATAAAGTATAATAATTTCTCTTGTCATGATGCATGCCACAATTACTGGTAGTGATCACAATTATGAAAACCATGTTAAGGCATAAAATATTGCATGCACGTTTTGAATTTTGCTTTCCTATAAATTCAAAAATTACTTATTGATGGAATAATTAAAGAAATTAGTGCCAACTCTCCCCCTCAAAAAGGAATAAATTACAAGTAAAATTGAAAACATAGTATAACCTTTTTAAAGATGACCCTCCAACCCAGGGAAAAAAACCTACCTATAATATATTCAGATTATGTTTTCAAAAATATATATTAAATGCCATTGCTATTATTCACACAAAATTCTAGTTCCTATAATGCGCATGCATAGTGACATTAAAATTGAACAAAAAGTGGAACACTCAATTAAGACGACCTATAATGTTTGATGGTTTCTAAAGCAAATACAGTTTGGTTTACGTATTGGTTTGACTCCCTTCTTATTACATGATTTTGTTCTTTTATGCCTACTAGTTCTGTAAAATTGGGCTTAAAGTATTTCATCAATCTCCTCTCCACATATGTTAGAAAAAGTTCAACTCATTTCAACTTATTTTAAACATCCAACTTATTTTAAAAATTATGTCATCTACATTTTGTATATTTTTCCAGCACGTGACATAAACTTGCACATGAGATTGCATTCACCAGAGACAATTAGTAAACTTAAAAAAAAATTATGTACTTACTTGAAATAAAAAAATATGCCCAGTGAAATAAGAAGTGATGCAATAGATAATCCGTGTCCGATTATAGTCAGGTAAAACAAATTCAGTGCAGTCTATAATTTGTATAAATAAAAAAAATTAGGCTCATATCAACACTATAAGTATCTATAATCCTGCATGTTTAGAAGCTCAATTGAATAAATTCTGTTTTTACAAATGTGATCTGATAGCCTTACAATAATCAGCTTGCAAACAAATAAATACCTGAATACATCTGGAACGAAGAATATCTATGCAAATTTATCAAATGACTTATCAAAATTTATAAATTATATACCCTTTTGTTTAAGAAATTATAAGTCATATAGTAAATCTAATAAGTAATGTATTTATTGATCTATCTTATATGATATATGAAACCAGCATTTTATATTGTGTTCACCTTAAATCAAATGCTACATGATGATTTGTTTCGTTCAGACTTAAACATCGGGTAAGACTTTCTTTCCCAGCTGGATTTCTCTTTTAACTTTGACAAATTTGAGGCCCAGAGACAAATCTCAATATGGTAACTTGTAAGATCCTAACTTTGTAGGATCTGTACAAATATGTTCCAACTTTCTCCTGGTTTTGGCTTTTTCTCTTTTATTTTTGTCTGTATTTTATTTATTTGTAAACTTTATTTTATTGGTATATTTTTATAATTCTCTTCAAACCCTTCTCTGAATAAGCAGGACTATATGACTTACAAATATAAAAATAGCTGCAGTTATCAGGTGCTTCCTGTATGCTATTCTTCTAAGTATTTTCCTTATATTATGTCAATCCTTATGAAAACCACGAGAGTAGAATCTATGGGTATCCCCATTTTACACGTGAGAGGACTAAGGCAGAGAGACACTAAATGATTGCTCAAGGTCACAAAGCAGGTAAGGGGCAGAAACAGTAGTTCAGATATCAGGACTCACCGTTTTAATCACCGTAACAAATTGCCTCTATAAACACACATGTGCAAATATATGCAGGCATTTTCTATCAATGCTGTATTATTGTGACAAACTGTGATTTACCTTGACTTTAACATGTGGTGTTAAAAATGGGAATGTGACTGAGAGTGGCCTAACACCCACTCAGAACAAAAGCTTTCCACTGAGGAACAGGTAGACTATTTAAATCTTGTTGGGCTTATCCTTTTTACTTTAGCACAATTTCAGGGGGAATTCTAGAAATTCCACCACCAATGAAAGTTTTCTCTTTTCTTATACTTTCAAGATATGTTTTCTTTAGAAAATTGGAAACCCCAATACTGAGACATTGACTTGTGAATATACTAATAGGATTGCTTCCTCAATGTAATGACAGAATCGATAATAATTATTTTCACAGATACTTTTCTTGATTGTTCTCCTCAACCTTTATCATGAAAATATTACAATGGAATAAAGCACTGACTAAATGTTCTCCAATACTTTATTGGACAACTGTTCAAATAGATGGTGTAAATTAAATTTCAATTCCTAATTATTACATACCTTCACTTTCTCATGTGTGTTAACATTGCACTGAGTATAATTTGTCCATGTTCTGTTGCTTGCTGGATGTCTAAACCAGTTTCCATCTCGGTCACAGATCTTTGTAACTTTTTCTTTAAAATTAAAAAGGAAAAAAATCCTGTAATTTGATTAACTGGGGTTTATTAAATAGATGCCAAGGAGATTTGTAGATAAATTTCATCTTTTACCTGAAGGATCGAAGTCCTGAAAGTAATCAGGGCAGAGCTGCATTGATTCCGTTCCTGCCGCAACATCATTCCAGCACAGCCATCCATCCCAGGTTCTGTTGCAGTAAACGCCTTAAGGGGGAAGCCAAAATCAGAGATAACTAACTCTCTTTAGTTATACATAAAGACAAGTCCTGAAAGTAATCAGGGCAGAGCTGCATTGATTCCGTTCCTGCCGCAACATCATTCCAACACAGCCATCCATCCCAGGTTCTGTTGCAGTAAACGCCTTAAGGGGGAAGCCAAAATCAGAGATAACTAACTCTCTTTAGTTATACATAAAGATATAAGTATTAGGGATGGTTTCGCACTGACACGGAATAAAGGCTATCTACTAAAAATAAACATGTCACATAAAATTTGTAGAAATTATTTTGCTTTTTTACCAAGTAATTATTAGAATAACTAGTTTCAAACTTTTAAATTTAGAAATATCTATATCTATCTCTCTATATATAAAGTTCTGATTTCATTCTAATTCTCAAAGATAGCTATTTGTTCAGTATATCAAGTGGACTTTGCTGGTTGTCCTTAACCATAAGGTAGGGATTAATTAGTGGCTCTGTACTTGCAATTCAAAAATTGGATACTTGAAATTCAAACATAGGAAATTGGAAACATGTTTTGCTTGAGAAACTGTATGCTTAGGTCAAGGTGTTAGTATTTTCTGCAGCAAATGAATAGTTCTATATTTCCTATTTCACCATAATAACTCTGAAGTATACTTACTTAGGCCCAAACATTAAATTCTAGGTTGTCTTTCCTTTTCTTTTCAAATGGGGTAGAATGTTTAATAATTTCACATTTTTCTCCAGCATGAAGAGAAAAAGCCTCTTATGTTAAAAAATGTGAAGTTTTAATTACATATATATATATTATAAAGTTTTTTCTAAGGGCATAGATAAGTTAACCAATCAATGTTCCAGTGTTATAACAATCTGAAATCAAAGATAGTTATATAACTTGTCAGGTCTAGATAGAACACTGAACGCTCCATGAGACATTTATTACTTCTAACAGATTTGGACAGCCATCTCAGAATTAATGTAGCCCTCACAAAAGTAAAAAAAAAAAAAAATTCTGATAGACTGCAAGTGTAAATAATATTAATATAAAGAAAACACAACAAAAGCACCTCAGATCATCTCAGTTTTCTTTCCTCTGATTTTCAAACAATTATTTAAATAATTTGAATCCATATATCACTAGATGAAATACACTTTGTGACCTACCAAAGAAAATTTTCTTGGTATAGTTTTAGAAAGCATCTCAAACATATCCATATCACTGCTCCATTAGATAGACTCTAATTAACTACAACACTTGATAGATTGCAAGGCCCAGAATTTTTCAAATTGTGTTTTATGGCATTTGAGTGAGATATGAGAAGGTATTTTATTAAAAGATATTCTGTAACCAAATGGATCTCAGAAATATGAAGTTAAAATAAAGATAGTTCTTTATTACAAGACTTCCTGGGGTATTTAAAATTACGAAGTGCACTATGAAGCTCCAAGAAGACGTATTATGCAGTGATCCTGAACTCATTTTACCACAGGATTATTTTATTATGAAACCTTTACAAAGATATTCCTATTGTTCAATAATTAAATTTAAAACCTACTTTTACATATATCTACATGATTTGCAGGGGGTTAGTTCAATGGTTTCAAGCTAATGACATCTAGATTTTAATGGAATAAAGTGAGAAGCTGGATCAGTTAACACAGAATATGTATGTAAATATTTTAATTACTGATAATTCACCCCCTATTGACCTGAATCAGATAATTTGTCATTGTCTGACATATTAGAAAATATACTTTTAACTACATAAATATAACAGTAATATTGGGGCAGATATAATATCTAAATTCTTCTCCAAAGATTAATAAATTATATTGTTTATTTAAATTAGGAGGCTAAAAGCTGTCCAATTAACAGTTACAAATATTAATATTCTACCTTTAACATTTCATTTAATACAAACATTGTATGTTCTACTATAAATATTTTTCCCCAGATTTTAAGATCTTGGTTTCCTCTGATGGTTTAAAAAAAAGAAATAACTAAAGAGTCCTTACATTTTGCTTTGTTTCACTGTCAGGTTTGCATTTTATATTTTTAAGATAACCCCTTATTTAGGATTGTGAGATAAAATATAGGATTTGTTTCTGTTTTTGCTATATTTGGCAACTCCACTTGTGTTACTCGTCTTTAAATTTCAGAATCGAGGCAAATGCCTGGTGCTTAGCAGGCCCTCAATAAAATTACAAAAAAAGCAAAAGAATGTGTTAATGGAAACAGAAGGACTTAGACTTTAGCCTTGTTTCCAAGTGTACTATGCAAAGTATATGGATTATGCAAAACATAAACTTTGGTATTTATCATCTTATTATGCAAGCTCCTAACAAGGCAGTGGTGTAAAAAAAAAAATACAAATTACATGAACCGAAGGTTAACTGTCACCGATTTAATTAAAGAATTGTATCGTGTTAATATTAATACGTATTATATATTTTAAATATCTTTACACCGTAAAAAGAATACTAAACAGATCACTGTCATACATTTTTTATTAAACTTTTAAAAAAGGAACAAGATAAATTATTTCATAAATGTTGTTCAAAAGTCAATAATTAAAACTTCACATATACCAGAAAACTACCAACTAACTCACTTCTAATAATGGACCTAAGGAACAAATAATGATATAATAGGGTAGTTTTCTTTTAAACATGTCAAAGGCTTTTAGAATTAAAAAGTCACATTTACCTTCTGTTTGTTGAATAGGATCTTGCATAATTTTTTGGTAACATTCATACTGCGCTGTCATAATTTTATATCTAGTAACCCCTAACTGAATTGAGTCATCAGGGCTCTCACTTTCCCTTTCTGCTGCTGTGACAAGAATCTAAGGGAATAAAAACAAAACAACTTCAGAATTGTGAAAATGTCATTGTCAGAGGCAGTCTGTCACAGTGGAAAACAGCAAATGCAATGATGTACTAAATGGTAAACTAACTCTCCAGGCAAAAATCTCCGATTTGCAGTATTTGTCAGTTTCCATGTTATAAATATCCCCCCACGACCAATTTCAAATGACCAAGGAGACCTCACCAACTGCAGAGTTGGTAAGCATAATTAGCTCTCAGAAGCCTATGGTAGCCTGCTCCAGGATATCTCTAAACATGTTTTCTGGAAATAGAGCTGTATTTAAAATTCACCTCAACTTTTTTTACGTGTTCTGTGAATGTAGGCTAGATATTTATTGTCCCCCCACACCCCCAAGCCTGCTTTCTTATTGTAAAATAGAGTAAAATAGCATCAAGATAACAGAGGGGATATACCTGGCACATGAAAAGTACTCAAATTTTTTTGTCATTGTTATGATATTTTGATAATCAAAATAATGATAAAATCATTTATGATGCTGCTAAATATTTTTATTTTTTTATTTTATTGTGTGCACATCAATAAAGATTTTGCACAAGTTATATATTTATGTTCTTCCAATTTAGTAGCACTATTTTAAGCTTCGATTCTACTTTAATTTGTACGTGACTTTTTTCTTGATTGATAATATAAAGCCTAAATAAACTTTTCTTCAGTCTGTATCTTTTCCGTTTTTGCATTACTTCTATTAACTATCCTCCATAAGCAGTTACCTTCCCACTCTTCTTTTGTCCTCCCATTCTTGATTTTTTTCTTTTCTAGCAGGAAATTGAACTTAGTAAAATCAAAATAGTAATATTCTGTCACTGTGTAATACCATTCAAATTTCACCATCAAATCACAACATTTAAATTAGTTGCTTCATTCTTTGGTTTTAATTTCCTAACACAGAATTATGGAGAGGTTGTGCTGCAGAAGTAATAAATGGAAATTTAGAATATCAAGGAAATTAGTATTTTTAGAAACAACATACCTCTCATTCTCATCAGGAAGACTGTAGAATTGCATAAATCAGTATCATTTTTATTCCACTTGGAACAAAGACCCAAATTTACACACTGTCTCGCTTGAATTCAAAAGAAAAGAGTCATAATGCCTTAAAGTACAGTAATCAGATTGGTAAACTGTCCCAGGAAAGCAGTGAGCCTGTGCAGCAACCTGGAACACTCACTGGAGGGTGTGAACTGAAGTGAAAGGAGTCCTGGTTCTCAAATGTGAATCAATTTAAAGATAACATCTAAGAAGTGCAGAATTTGGACGGCTCCTAGACTTGAGAATGTTTTCAAATACAAATGCTGACAGGAATGTAGTCTTGTTTGGGGGGTTGTTTTTTTTCTCTCATTTAGGTTTTGGTGTATTTTTCCTGAGTTTTTTTCTCCTAGACTTGAGAATGTTTTCAAATACAAATGCTGACAGGAATGTAGTCTTGTTTGGGGGTTTGTTTTTTTTCTCTCATTTAGGTTTTGGTGTATTTTTCCTGAGTTTTTTAAATTTCAATCTTTGTGGGGTTTGCTTGGAAACACCACAGGAAAGCTCTTTGCTGGCATAGAATTAGATCAGATTAGGTCTCCCAGTTTCTCATACATATAATGAGATCAGATCATAGTCACTGTTTTAATTTGAGGCAGAGAAAAGTATAAATAGAACATTTCTATAAATAAAAATTAAATCAAATGTAGGAGGCGTATGACTCCTCCAGCAGAGCAATTGATTTCTGGTCTTTTGTCTACCTTTCACCTCTGCCCCACATCCCCAATATGTACACGCAGATGTGCACACTCACGTGCACACTCACTCACACACCTGTCCCAAATTAAGCATCAATGCCTACATATGGGAATAGATGGATGAGAAAATTAATTTGAAATACACTGCATGGTTCTGAAGTGCCTTTCAATCAATACATGTCAATCGATTGGCAGAATGGGAGAAAAATCAATGGGTTGTAATCTGCTTTTTTAACAGATCGAACTTAGAATCGTCAAGTCTGGCTGAAGATATTTCATCTAATATGTACTACTGTACTATAGAGTCATTCTATTTTTTTTCAAACTCTGATAATTACTTTCCTCTGTTTTGCACATTTGTATACATTGATCTTCCCCATTCTGACCTCCCCCACACACTGCCCCATCCTCCTATACCTGTTATAAGACTAAATGATACACAAATCCATGTTGATTGGATATAAAAATGCAATTAATTTATACATCCAATAACTGCTTTAATTTTGTTGTTATTAACCTTTATCTATTATAGGTATATTGAAAGCAAAAATAAAAATAATCATATATAAGGAGATAAATTGGAGGGAATTATGCTTACCATAAAAAAATGCAAGAGCAACAGAAAATACAGGATACGCTTTTTCTCCATCATTAAAGACAAAATGAAATATGCTATATAATAAAAATCGAACTGCAATAGAAAATGAAAGAAATATAATTCATCAATATTTATGAAATAAACGTAGATGGTTCTCAACAGAAAATTTCTTTTAAAACTACACATTAATTTTACTTTAAGGATTTGATAGTCATATGTATAACAAATGTTTAAAAATAAAAACATCATGGCTTATAGTACTAAAGAGCTTAATAAAATACATTTTAATTTAATTTAATTAGACTTAACAGAAAAGCTTCTTACCTATATATTTTAAGTAATTAGAAAACATCTTGCTTTCTTTGCCTTTACCAAAATTGGGATAAAGTGATTAAAATACTAAAAATAAAGAGCTTTACATGAAAATATTAACACAAATTTTGATAGCATATTTTACTCTAAACCTTATCTTTATTTTCTATAAGGATTAATCTCATTTTTATTTTTCTGATTCTTCAGTAATTTAAGAGGGAAAATTGTTCTCAGGCCAATTTCTAGAGAATCGACATCCATATATCATAAAAATGTCCTTATAATTTAATAGAAATTATTCTGCATTACAGGAAATCGATTATTTTATTAATCAGGAAATAAAAGATTCGCTGAGTTATCTACATTATTGAAATAAGGTTACAGGATATGGACAAATCAATAAAAATATTTTTGTTTATGTATTTCTAATGACAGACACAATTCTGAGCTAATGAAAAGTGGCCTCTAAAATGCCACTTACTAGCTTCTCAATTCTAAGAGGCACACATTTCTGTGGTGTAGCTCCTCGTGTTTACTCTCTGTAAAGTCCAGGAGCAATCTACTCTGACATACTCATTTTTGTGAGATATAAATTATCATGGTATATCCATAGAATATAATATTTATTTAACTGAATATATAAATCATATTTTTCAAAGGAGAAAAAAATTCCAGTCAATGGATATTTGCCATTGAACTATGAACTTAAGATTTAATTCCATTAGGAAACTAGTCATGATTTTTATTATTGGGCTTCAGAAGAAGAATTTTAAAAACCTTTTCCACATGTTCACATGTTTCGCTTATTATTTGTGTTATCACATGCGATGAGAGCACACATTAATAAGCACATGCACTCCATGCCATTGCTTGCCCTCACCCATGACTCACCTAGAAGCAGCTTTTCTTTTTAATCACAGCAATTTCTGAATATCGTTTTTCTTCTATCAGCTATCCTGGGTTCTTACTATTAGGTGATTTTAAGAAAAACATAAGAAAAAAAAATCAGGAAGCATTGCATTAATGATAAATATAAAGAAATAGTGTTGTAATAGGCAGAAAACAATGAATCAAAGTTTCTGCAATTCAGAAATTAATGAGTTGATATTTTAGTTTTTATTACATTTTACCATGAGAAAATCTAATTTCCCAATACTTACATGCACAAGTGTCTCCATACTCAAATCACATTTTCTCTTGGGTCATATTTGACATTGTCTTGAAGGATTTCTTTAAATCCAGGGGTCATGACCTGAAATATTGATCAATGTAATAATTTAATATTATGTTAATGAGCAGAAATTTTTTTCACGATGAATTGAAAACTTCACAGTAAATATAGCTAAGAAAATTATATTTTATTAAGCTATTCACATTTTTAAAAATCCTTTTTGCTCACAATATATTTGAGTTATCATATATTAGTATATTCATTGCATGTAATGTTTCAATATGTATTATAGATATATAATGAGAAGAGACTTGATCTAGATATGTACATATTTTCTATGAATAAATGATTTTAAAAGAATGATTATGTTTTCACATGAAAAATTGTTGAATTTTAGGCATATACATTTTTCTTTTTCCATTGGACTGCTAAAATGTTTTCCTCAGGCATTTACAATTTAGCTAAATATATTCATATTTATTATATCTATATCTATACAATTCTACAATCACTTAAGATCATACTGACTTTAAGAAATAAATAAATTTTGGTTTCTAATCTTCTCGGTGGAGTTTTAGTTATCATCTGGTATTAATAGAAAGGCAAAAGAAAGGATGTTTTTTGGTTTTTGTTTTTGTTTTTGCATGTGTTTTTATTGAAGAGGGCTGAAAAAAGTTACAGATATAGATAGTATAACTCCTAAAACTCTCATTATATCAATAATAACTATTAGGGTTTTGTGTTAAAGAATGAAAAAATTAAGCAATTTAAATTTATCATTAAATTCTACTCTTAGATGCTGATTTTCACCTGGAACTAGGGAAAGATACTAGACACTGTAGATTTGTTGTGGTCATAAATGATTTCAACTCTGTCATGGAGCCTGACAGTACACTCTAAGCCAAGATTTATTTCCCATGTAATATAACCTGACAAAATGCCAATTTATCCATCTTTATTAGTTAGATTAACATAAAAATGTACTTTATAGATTCTGTATACAAAAATCTCTTCTACCTTTATGCACAGATATATTTGACTTTAAACTGATTATTTTAAACAGTATCACGTTTTTTATAATTGTTCATTTTGAAAAACTGTATCACTTCATCCATCCTAAATATGGAAAGGTAATTTATTTTTGTATTTACTATTTTAAATAGAAATGGCTTTTGCAAATCACAATTTGGTGCTTAACATAGTACCTCACAGAGTGACTGCTCAAGTAATTTTTGCTAAAAAAATGAGAGATTAAAATACTAAATAATTGATTAATATGGATGGAAGATTTCTCTCTAGTGGGCTAATTTCTTTTCTGATTGGCTACTTTTTATAATTTTTTTTCATAATTTTTCTCTATTATTTCTTTAATTATCACTAGTTTGTCTTTTAGTATCAATAGAGTCAGATAGTAACAAATTAGTGTGGAAGGCTTAACTATTTTATCTCTAAATATATGGAAACCAACGCAGCAGGTCTCACATTTCTACAATTATCACATTTTTCTATTTAGCATTCAAAGGATAATCTATATTAAAAAAGTTAGAAAAAATTTCCAAACCAGTTAAGTATAGCATTTTTTTCAAATATACTTATTTTAATATTTAATTTAAATATTTGGCTATAATTTTGTTACAAGTATTTGTTGTTTTCTGTTAAATGGAAAAACTTAACATCAAATTTCATTTTTCCAGGATGGTTGGGATACTGGGTAATCTAATTGAATTTTTCATTTAAGTAAACTTCAGAAAACTAGAATATAATAAAAGTCATTTGAATTAAACTTGTTTAATCTTACTTTGAATCACTTTAGTTATTTATTTAAATGTATTATTATTATTATTAGTTATGCATATCTATTTTCCTCACAAAAATGGTTTCTCAAAACCAAAAACCATATCTGGTTTACCTTTGCATCTTTTTTAACTGGCAGTTAATAAACGTTCACTGTATACACAAATGAATAAGTGAAAGCAAAAGTAAATCAATGAATTACTTTAGGAATCTAAAGTCACAATCAAGAGTACTGATCATAATTACTAATTGTCATTTCTTGTCTTAGAAGTTTTTAGATAGTGTTTGAATCTGCACTAACAATGAAAATTGAGGGGAAAAATTTCTTATATCAGCATGTCTACTTTCCTACAAAATAAAATCCTGAAAACTATTCAGTTTTCAAGTCTGTGGTGTTTGGATGTTGAATAAACAGTAGTTTATTGAATTTGGAATGCGTAAAGATTAAGCCAAATTTAAAACATTGGTGTGTTCATATCAGTTTTCAAGTCTGTGGTGTTTGGATGTTGAATAAACAGTAGTTTATTGAATTTGGAATGCATAAAGATTAAGCCAAATTTAAAACATTGGTATGTTCATAATTTCTGTAAAAAAGTATGTATATTTAAATAGGCAAATAAAAACATAAATAAATATTATTCTATTTGGAAATCAGATAGGTCTTACAAAACAATGATGATTTACATATGAGTCAGGATTAAATTACCTCTAATATGTACATAGGCTCAAAAAATTGAAGGGGAAAGTGCTTCAAAAAACATGCTTGGAGTTTTCCCAAACCCAACATATTTGAAAAACTTTTTACCCATCACTACTGTTGGTTTTGTAGCTTATCAGTAGATTTCAAAATCAGAGTTCTAAAACGTTTCTTAATAAAATATATCTTAGTAGTCACTGAATCATCCTGGCACCAATAATTGGAAAGGACTTTATTCAACTAACAAAATATTTATCAATGCAAATAATTGCACTTTTATAGCTTTTCTTCTTCAACCTCTTTCCTAGTTATCTGGGAAATGCGCCTCTAGGAACAAGGTTGCATTTTGCACTTTGTACACTGATGGCACTTCTAACCAAGGGGGCAGGACAGTGGTCCCTGGGTTTATAAAGGATAGAGCAGCAAGTTTGGATGGTAGGCATTCCAACTCATAGTGAACACTTGCATTCTCAATGAGATCCAGCAATGTCCAATACATTTGGTAATTCAATTCACTTGAGTCATCTAGTCCACAAAGGACCTGTCAAAGTTTCCCTGTCAGTAGACAAATTTGGTGAGTCGTAGTTATGGAGAAATCAGCCCTTCACAAAAAGTTCTCTAGGTCAATAACAGATGGATCATGACTGGGAATGTGAATAATGCCATTGCAAATACAGCTGAACATCAACTTAGATTCAGCCTGATATTCAGAGATGTAATGGAAAGTTTTTCTGAGATGTTTAACTGTAAGTTGAGCTCATTGGTTCTTTGCACTCTGTCTCTAATTGGCTCATTCAGCAAGTGGCTCTTTCCTCTATACTTAGCTTATTT
>NW_007726972.1:426555-427566 GCF_000696425.1 Galeopterus variegatus
GCACTCTGTCTCTAATTGGCTCATTCAGCAAGTGGCTCTTTCCTCTATACTTAGCTTATTTGAAATTTATCTTTGCTAAAATTCATTTGATATTAACTGACCAAACAAAGCTGTTAAGCAAATCACTTGAATACCTTTCAGTTCTTGTTACTGACAACTGAACTGCATGTTACTTCATGAAATATAATAGTTCCCATTCGATTTTGGGGAGAGACCAAGTAAATAAAAGGAGGACAAATTAAGTGATTTATTCTGCCAATGGATTTTTTCAAGTGTGCTAAGGTTTGGGGTTCAGAAAACTCTAATTCATACTTTTTATGGATTTTGTAATCACAGTGGTACTAGTAGTAGTTACTGATATTTTCTATCTAGCTGCTAGTCTAATGAATCCTATAAGTGCTATCTTATCTTCTCTTCTCAAAATTAAACAAAGTGAAAGATTTGGTTCTTCTACCATAAATGAGATAATTTTCTTTACTGTAAAAATAAAATAAAATAATCCTTATTTCTAAATATTCTCCATTCTTCTTGCCCAAAATATCTACAACTTTAAAATAAAAAATAATTTATTTCATTACAGAAAGAGCTTTGAGAAATGAACAAGGTCTTAAAACCTCAAATAACTTTGGAAATATAGCTGCCTAGTGACTCAGTACTTTATGTAACTGACCATTCGGGTTTCATTTCCTAAAGCTTCAATAGATTTACCCTACAAGACGATTTTCATGGATCTATCTTTCCAAGTTCATAAATTTTAAGAGGTCAATCTTCTTGGCTTACTGTACAGTTTTATTCTACATAAAAATTATAAGCTAGTGTGACTTAATTCTAACTTATCAGAACACAAAGCCATAAATCCCATAATGTATACCAATGCCTTGCAAACCTGTTTCTTATTTTTGCAAATTTGTATTATTTCTATACATATTTGCCATAATTTATTAGTTGAGTCACCTAACTAATATTAAAAGTGTATGCTCACTCTAAGATTAAGGGGAAAAAATTTCACCT
>NW_007726972.1:427778-437993 GCF_000696425.1 Galeopterus variegatus
TTTCCTAAAGCTTCAATAGATTTACCCTACAAGACGATTTTCATGGATCTATCTTTCCAAGTTCATAAATTTTAAGAGGTCAATCTTCTTGGCTTACTGTACAGTTTTATTCTACATAAAAATTATAAGCTAGTGTGACTTAATTCTAACTTATCAGAACACAAAGCCATAAATCCCATAATGTATACCAATGCCTTGCAAACCTGTTTCTTATTTTTGCAAATTTGTATTATTTCTATACATATTTGCCATAATTTATTAGTTGCGTCACCTAACTAAAATTAAAAGTGTATGCTCACTCTAAGATTAAGGGGAAAAAATTTCACCTTCTACTCTTTCATTTCCAAAATATCTTAGATTTTTACAGGCCTTCAGATGTATTCTTTTTCCATTTATTTCTCCAGTCACTGTAAAGCTGTCTAACAGGAGCATTTCTCACACATATCTAATTTGCCATAAGCATCCTGAAACTGTGTGAGCAAAGCTGAGCTATGTCCTATCTAGTGCGTGTCTTCCCTTACTTATGGCATATTGAGTAAGCTATGTTCTCCTGAATCAAAATAAGGAATAAGCGCTCTTCTCCAATCCTGATATTTCATACTGTGCTTTTGTATTATGTCATTTAGGGCTTGCATTATTTCTTAGACTATTGAGTATATAGGTATCAAACCACTTTATAGTATAAAGAGTGTCCTCGAAGTGTGGGTCACCTACATCAGAATCACCACCAGAACTTGCTGAAAATGTTAGAATGGATAGGCCTCACCGAAGACCTTCTGAATCAGAATCTTTGGGAGAAGAATGTGAAAATCTGTATTTTTAGTGAGCACCTGAGAAAATTCTTGGCCTGTTAAATACATCATCCTCACTGGTTAATGCTGAAACCTGAACACGTACATTTCTCTGTCTCTAGGTACTGGTTATACTATTTTAAAAAGAACTATCAAGTATAAGTCAAGCAAAATATTCTGCAATGTTCCCAGGCACAATTAATGCCTCAGAACTCCCAGAGCAAGTTTTTAAATATCTGTTTTAAAACATATTATGTAATCTTATAATTATTTCTTTATGTGTCTGTTTGTGTCACTAGATCATGATCACAGTAAGAACAGCCAGGCATTATATCCGTCTCTGTGGCTCCAAACCGTAGCAGAGTGACTACTAAGGAGGGTATAGAGAAAGTGTTTTTAAAGTGGATTACTTACCAAGTGAATTTAATAAAGTTAAAGAAACTTGGCAGTTTTAGGTATCCTTAACCCTCCCAAGCATATTATAATTTTCTAGTCAATTAAAAGAAGACCATTGCCTGAATTCCACACTCAAAGAAATTCTGATTCAGTTTATCTCAATTGGGCTCAGGGTTAGCATTTTGTCAAGTTTCCCAGGTGATTCTAATATATAGCCAGGGTTGAGAACCAGAAGAATCCTATGGTAGGCAGAATAATAGGTGCCCAAATATTTCTGTGTCCTATTCCTAAAAAATCTGTGATTACAGATGTGATTAAAGTTTTGGACCTTATAATAAGAACATTATCCTAGATTATCTTGAATTTTCTGGATAAGCCTAAATTAATCACTTGAGTCCTTAAAAAATAGAAGAAGGGCAAAAAAATCAGAGAGATGTGGCAGAAGAAGAGGAGGCAGAAGAGCCATGGAAACATGAGAAAGAGTTGATGCACTGTTGCTGGTTCTGTGATGTAGGAGCTCACATGCAGAGGTGAAAGAGGCTTCAAGAGTTCAGGGTGGCCCCCAAGCTGACAATCAGCAAGGAAATGGGGACTTCAGTCCTACAACCACAAGGAATTGAATTCTGCCAACAACCTGAATGAGCCTGGAAGTGAATTCACCCCCAGAACCTCCTAAAGAGAATGCAGCTCTGCCAATACTTTGATTTTGGCCTTGTAATACTTGAAACAGAGACACTGGCTGAACTCACCGAACTTGTGACCGGTACAACTATGAGGTAATAAATGTGTGTTGTTTTAAGCTACTAAATTTGTGGTCATATATTGTGGCTGGCATAGAAAACTAATACAAATCCTTACCTGATCAAATGTTACATTTTCCCATCAAACCTAAGTGATAACTTTCTGCTTTCCAAGCAGCCAGTCATTCCTCCAAACCTTAGAATACATTCATTGTAGTACAAGACAATCACAGTAGCTAGCAATGTTTCTTCCAATCACTCCTAAATTGCTGTGTGATTTTGAGAAAATCAATTCAACTCTTTTCTGCTTGGTTTACACAACTAGAAAGTAAGTATCCAACTTAATCTTTTATCTGGTTCCCTCTTTTTCTATTACATGCACACTAAAGTCAAATAAAAATAGCTTCAGTTCCTACTTCTTGCAATATATAAACTCTACACTGAATTCCTGACATGGTCATACGAGCAGTGGCTATTTTAGAAAGTTGATATGACTTGTAAGTAAGATAATGCCAATTAATACCTGGCTCAGTTAATTGTTGCCTATAATTTTTATTATAACTAGTCATAACTTGTAAGATTGCTTTATGTGTTAAATTACATGATAAATATAAAGAACTTGCCTCATAGTAAATACACAATAAGCATTAGCTATTGCTATTAGTTGTATCACGCTATGATTCATGGCAGTGATCATCTCTACAGAATGAACCAATCAAGTCCAGTATGCAAATGTAAGTGCCTTTGACAAGCTCACGAAGATGCTTAGGGCTGACTCCAAGCTCAGAACTTAGATTCTCTGACCCTGAATTTGTGGCCCTTTGCTCTACATCATACTGACTCAGAGAATGGAGTCATATACATAGATAATGAAGGTTTTAAAAGAGCAAAATACATTTACATTTTGTTTATTCAGCTATTTTGTCTAATCATCTGATTTTCTCATGCCATCTCACTTATTTATTCAACATTTATATTCTTTTCTGTACAGTTTCTTCTCTTAATTCCTTTTTGTAGTGATGTTGTTACATTTAATCTCTCTCTCTCCTTTTTTTTTAAAAAAATTTACATTGGTAAGTAGCTTAACTCAGACTTGCCATTCTGGTAAGGTACTGAAATAAAAACCACATGTATGGTCTCCCTTTTGAGCACTTTAAAATGCATTTTAAATGAGGATCCTTTTTTTTAAAAAAAATTTACATTGGTAAGTAGCTTAACTCAGACTTGCCATTCTGGTAAGGTACCGAAATAAAAACCACATGTATGGTCTCCCTTTTGAGCACTTTAAAATGCATTTTAAATGAGGAAATAGTTCTAGAAATTCAACTGGTCATCCGACCTTATTTATTGAGCATCTACTTTCACCTACTTTTGTAGGAAGACAGAAGATGCATATAAGGTAAGATTTTTGCTCTCAATAAAAATATTTATTAAGTTGTAGAACTTATGCTAATTTTAGAGGCTTAGCTCATTGCTTTTAGAACTTTAGTCATGCAGTTCTAAAGAGGGATTATTTCATTAACACTTAAAAAAGGAAGTTAGTAGTTCTGGGCCTCGCTCCTACCTCTTTCATTCAATAAACTCTGGCAGGTTACATATGTTCCTGGTTGTCTCGCTTGTAAAATGAGGAAGTAGGATAAAAGGAATTTAAGCCTCGGGTAAGAGTTCAAAATTTATATAAAAAGAAAAAAAAAGGTTGGTATGTAGGAACAGTTTTCATTCAAAGTAACCTAAACCCCAAATACCCTTGAAACCAAGACCCTTCTGACACATTTTTTTCTGGCTCAGGAAGACTTTCCCTGGGTCTCCTATTACCAATAGCCCAAGGGAGTTTGAGTTTGAATCTAAGACAGTGAAAAGTGAATCATTTGGTTAGATAATTTTTCTTTCCTTAGAGAAAAGGTACCTAGACCAAAAAATGAAATAAAATAAAATAAAATAAAAAGCCCTTATTTTGCTTCCATCTATTCATATACTGCCTCTTTTTAGAGCTATTCTAGATTTTGATAGGCCATTTGGGGAAAGTCTAGTTCTCTCTTCTCCATAATAGAAAGCCCAAATTAGAAAAGCAGACATACTTCTCTATTAGCCCTTGCTAGGTTTCTCAGAATGAATCTGATCCGTTAATCTAGTCCAAGCGAAACTTATAATACTATTATTATTGGAATAGCCCTAAAACTCCTAGCATTGGAAACCAACAATTGCTGAATTTTGGCTGTATTGGGTTTTTATCTTCTCTGCATTTAAGAGAAAATGACCTAACTAAAAAGTTCTAAAGTACAAAATAACAGAAATTATAGAACACATTAAGAAATAATTCAGCAACATATAATCACAACAGGGTAATCAATTAAATAATTTAAAAAATTATTACATTTAATTCATCAAAACCCAATGGATGATCTCATATGTGAAAGCACACCTCATAGACAATTTTAAAAAGTCAATAAAAACTTTCACAAAAACCTCAGAAAGTATTTTATTGTTGAAGAGAAACATGAATTTATAACTATCAAAGTCCATATGCTAAGAACACATATATTGTTAATATTGAAACTTTCATTAATGATAGTTTGCCTTTTTCCAGATAGATATTGAAATTAAGTAGCATACAACTAATATTTAACAATTAGCATTATAGAGGGACGGTGTGTGATACCAGTTATGAGTGGAGGCAGTATTTATACTGATTACAAATACCAATTAGACTTCCTGATTTTAATATCCAACTCTGCCACATACTAGCGAGTTAAACAACTTCTGTAAGAATAGTTTTTTCATCTGCAAAATATCTTCCTAACCCAGAAAATTATTGTGAAAATAAAATGAGGTAATGTACATAAACTTCTTAAAGCTAGGTAAATGTTAGCTATTATTATAATATCACATTAAAATTTTTAGAAATATAAGTAGGCTGATACATGTTTTGATTTATTTTCCATAATTTCAATAGCATTAGAAGAGGAAAATTAACACTGTTGTTTCAAGGTGGTAGTCATATGCATCTTGACTTTTTTATCTTCTGAAGAAATAATATGGTTGATTTTTATTCTGTCATTTGAATAGTTATAAAAATATCAGATAAAGCAAATCATAAGTATATTCCCAGATACAGTATCAATTTAGTTAATATAACTGCACATTTCCTAATACTGAGCCTATATAAACTGAAGCTGTAGCAAATTTTTTGTACACATTGTAGTGACATCTTAAAGAATATAACATGCTAATCCAATTAAAAACAAGACATAAATCCTCCCAAATTTGACTTTAATTTAATTTAATTTTATTATTATTTGTTAATTTTAATTTTAAATTGGCCGTAATAGCCTTTACTAACACTGTACTGGAACAACAACAATTAAAAAAAAAAATGACTCTACGCTTACTTGCTTATCTAATGAACATTCCAGGTTGAATAGCTGAATAACTATTAAAGAGAGATAACTTTGTGATTAAGTTTGGTACTTACTCTGAAGTATTTACTCACGGGAATAATTTTCCCATTGTGGGCATAATTAGCCATTTTCCGGTGATTTTGGTCACCCTTTTTTTATTTGAAAGAGGCAAGTGGCCAAATATCAGCCCAATTAGTAAAAGGTGGGAGGGAGTCTGAAAAAAGTTCTTTGTACTTGATGGAACACTCTCCCTCCAGGAGATCTAATATGGAAAGAATTAATTGCTCAAAGAGCACAGAAACAAAACATATCTCTCCACCTCTTTGGACTACCAGCTTTACACCTATTTCCTTTTCACAAAGTCGGGAGTCAAATTCTATGTGAAAACATGTTTCCTTCCATCAACAATAAAATCAGAAAATAATAATTCTGCTGGAATTTTAATTTAAGTTGCATAGTTGTCCATGATCAAAGTTATGGTATTTTTATTATATGGAGCTTTCTAATCTTTCTCATAATAAAATTTATACAGCACCTACTAGAACATCTCAACATTTAGGAAGCACAGGAACTCTACTGATACTGTCTATCCTCTTTTTTCCCTTGCTAAAATGAACCTTTTTCATATAGACAATACATTCCCCTCTGGTTTGAGTGAGACCAACCTTCTGGTGATTGAAGTAGGAACTGACTGAAATCTGGTCAGACTAGCAGATTCCTCTGATTTAGATTGGCTTACTCATGGACATATATTCCAAGCTACACCATTAAAATTCTCCCTGGGACATTTCTATCAACGTTATCAGGTAAGCTCTTCTCTTTCTGCTGGGGTTGCAAAGCAAGTAAGGCATAACTACTGGACTATCTTTGTGCATCTTTCCTACTATATGGAGAAAACCTGTTTAAAAAAAAAAAAATGGAACCAAGTAGAGGTGATCAGCTGAGAACTGAGCATTGGTGGAGAATCCTATGACATTATCAGAACCCTTGAATCTGGCCATATTTGAAGAAAACTACAATTCTGAAATTCTCCATCAATGTGACCATTAAATTACATTTTATGCCTAAACTGGTTTGATTTGGATTCCTTTCTTTTGCAGCCAAAACATTTCTGATTAACATTTTGAGAAAGATCACTAAGTGTGGAATAATAAGGCTCCAGTTTGCAAACTACAATTCTGAAATTCTCCATCAATGTGACCATTAAATTACATTTTATGCCTAAACTGGTTTGATTTGGATTCTTTTCTTTTGCAGCCAAGACATTTCTGATTAACATTTTGAGAAAGATCACTAAGTGTGGAATAATAAGGCTCCAGTTTGCATTCTGACAAATGATCAAACGTCCTGAATATTCTTGGGTTAGTCACTTTTCTGGTACTCAGTTTCCTGACTTGTAAAATAAGATGACTTCAAACTCTTTTCCATTTTGTAATATTAATATATAGGGATTGTTTTCTTTTTACCAAATAGAAAATCATTATTCATATGCAAAGCATATTTCAAGTCCAGCCAACAGGTGTTCAGAACTAATTTTTTTTAATCCAAATATATCTATGAAGTGATTCTTTTTTCTATATCTGAAATAAATTTAGCAGTATATGCTCTTGGATAATCCACAACTAATGTGTGCCTATAGTAAGATATTTATACCCAACCCAAAAGTAAATGCAAATTTTAGGGGAAAGCTAAATTTTTTTAACTTGGGTTAGACAATGGTTTTGTAGATAAGACATCAAAAACACAAGTGACAAAAAAAATAGATAAACTGGACTACATTAAAATTATAAACTTTTGTATACAAATGATACCATCAAGAAAGTAAAGAAATGACTCACAGAGAAAAAATATTTGCAAATCACATATTTGATAAGGGACTCATATCTAGAACATACAGAGAACTCATCTTACTACTCAATAATAAAAAGACAAACACCACGATTTAAAAAAATGGGCAAAAAATCTGACTAATGATCAATAAGCATGTGAAAGAATGCTATTATTAATCATTTGAAAAATGCAATTCAAAACCACAGTAAGATACCACTTCATACCCACTAGAATAGCTATAATAAAAAAGACAGAAAATACCAAGTACAAGGAAGCATGTGGAGAAATTGCAACCCTCACACAATACCGGTGGGAATTTAAAAAGGCGCAGCCACTTTGGAAAACACTTCAGCCATTCTTCTAAACGTTAAACATAAAGATAGCATATGATCCAGTGCAGTGGATTGAATTGCATCCCCCAAAGCTCATATATTAGAATCTTAATTCCCACTGTAAGTGTTGAGGTTCTGAAATCCTATTACAGTCATAGAAAGGTAGCTTTGAAGAAGAGATTAGGTTGTAGGACCATGCAGTAGTGAATGGATTAATAACGGTGGTCAGGGATGTGGTTCTGAGGGCTTTAAAAGAAGAGCATGTGAAAATCTCTCTGTTCTGCCATTTGAGACCCCTGAGTCACTGTCACCACCACCAGGGCCTTCACCAGATGTGTTCCCTGAGCTTTGGACTTCACACCCTCAGAAAATATAAGCAATACATTTCATTTTCTTTATAAATTTCTCAGTTCCATGTATTTTGTTATATGCGACAGAAACAGACTAAAATACCCTGCAATTCCACTTCTAGGTATAGTCTCAAGAGCACTGGAAAAATATTTCCAAACACTTGTACATGAATGTTCTTAGCATCATTATTCCTAACAGTCAAAAAGTGGAAACAATTCAAATATCCATCAATTGCTGAAGGATAAACAAAATGTGCTATATTCATACAATAAAATATTATTTGGCATTAAAAAGAAATAAGTACTAATTCATGCCTCAACATGGATTAAACTTGTAAACGTTGAGTTAAAAAAAGCCAGTCAAAAAAAGACACTTATTGTTTGATTCCATTTATATGCAATGTCCAGAATAGGCAGACAATAAACACGGTGAGTATATTAGTGGTTAGCTAGGACTGGGGTGGGGGAATGGGGAGTGGTTGCTAAGGGGTAGGGTAATCCTAATTCTAAAATTAGATTGAGGGGATAGTTGCACAAGTCTGTGAATATACTAAAGCCATTGAATTGTACACTTTAAATTAGTGAACCATATGGTATGTGATTTATATCTTAATAAAGCTGTTTTTTAAAAAAGTAAATGCAAAAAAGGCATGTGTATTTAAGGGAAGACATGCTGATCAGAATTTCTAATCTGCTCTCTCTCTCTCTCTCTCTCTCTGTATATCTCTCTTCTTTGTTAAGAGACATAAAATCCACATTCTAAAACAAAATACATTGACCAGAAAACCTGCCTGGTTTGCACAGCAGATCATGGATGCAAACTCTGAATTGTTTCTTCAGTTTGATGCAACAGTAACAAAAAATTTAGCTCTATTTTATATGTTTAGAATTCTTTTGATTTGTAAAGAAAAAATACATTTTTCTTGAAGCTTGTTTTCAGAATCAACTTTTCAATTCATGCACAAAAATATTAATATTGAGAAATAAATTTTAGTTTATAGAAAGTAACCATTATACATAGTTGAGGCAAAAGGTATAGTTATATACTTAGGAAATTTCCCTTAGGATTAGATAGAATCTGTAATTGTTTATCTTTTTCTCCTGTCAGTGATTTCTTATTTTAAATTTTTACAATTTTTAAAAATTTCATTTCCTTATAGGAATGAAAAACTGGCAATTTATATATTTAAAAAGTAGAAAATTTAATTCCATTTCAATTTAAATTTGAACCCTCCTTTTTAAAGGTTTATTAGAAAGACAGGGAGGGAAATTAAAAATCGTATCTTCTGTTATATTGAGGAGTTTTGATTTAATGCTCAAGGATAGAGATTTTCATTTTGAATGCCCACTCTGATTTACTACTAGCAGCAGCCAGAACTGCTGTGTTAAAGTTAGTCTAATTTTAATGTGAAAGAGTTTCCTTATGCATTATTGAGGTCTTCCATAGTGCCATCCTGAGAAATAATGACATGTATTCCCCATATTTGCTAACCCTGTTGCCAAAAAAAGAAAGAGAAGGAAAGAAAAAAAAAAGAATAATAATTTTAGGGGAAGGGGAATTAAGCAGTAAAGCAATATGACAGGATTTTCATTCTAGAAAATAGGAGGATTAATTCAAAAGTGGAGGCACAGGCAGTTTTAGAGAGACTTAGAGAGTTTTAGAAGCCTACTGCAGAAACTTCCAAGCAAGAGAGGCAAGCATATGAAGGTACTTCAAAAGTTCAAAGAAAGATTAGTATTATATTTAATTCAATTTTTCCACGAACTTTTTGAGCTATCCTTGTATAAGCATGAGGACTGGAACCAAGAATAATAATAATGGTGATGGAGAATGCTAGGGACCGAATGTTTGTTTCCCCCCAAAATTCATATGTTGAAACCCTAACTCTCAATATGATGATATTTGGAGGTGGGGCTTAGGTTTAGATGAGGTCATGAGGGTGGGGCACCCATGATGGAATCAATACCCTTATAAAAAGAAGAGACAGGAGATCTCTCTGCGTGCACAAGTAGTTGCACTCAGGAAGGCCCTGGGAGGACATAAGAAAGAAGACAGCCCTCACCAAGAACCCAACCACGATGGTACCCTGATCTCAGACTTCAAGCCTCCAAAACCATGAGAAATAAATGTTATTTAAGCCACCCAGTCTATGGCAATCTGTTATAGTAGCTCAAACTAAGACAGAGAGGGAGATTTAAAAGTCAGAGATACTAAAAAGGTATTATCTTTAAAGATATGAGAACCTAGCAAGTGTAAGAAACCTAAATAGATCCCCAAAGTTCTACCATGGGTGTCTGGATAAGCTCCCATCACAAAGTTTACACCCATAATCATCTAAGAGCATGGCAGTTAAAGAAAGGTGATATTTTGTCCAAAA